>NW_028124231.1:0-41171 GCF_965194825.1 Balaenoptera physalus | reverse complement strand
AAAGGTGCCCTGCTACATCATCTGGTAGCTCAATTTTTACCTTTTAAAGCAGCTCCATTCAGTTTTCGTTAATGCTGTTACCACTTTACATCCCACCAGCTGCTAGAAGGTACAAAGTTCTCTAAAACCCCTTCAGCATTTATAGGTTGTAGACGTTTTGCTGATGGTCATTTGACTGGTGTGAGCTGAAACCTTTTTGGAGGTTGGATTTGCATGTGGCTAATAATTCCTTATACTGAGCTTTAGGCATGTCCTTTTTTTCTTTTCCTCTTTTTTATTTAAAGAGTGAGTACAACTCCTCTCTTCATATTGACTTCTTGAAAAATTTGTCATGTGTTGAATTTTCTTGCCTATTCCCTACCCCAGGGCATTTTTTGAGGGAAGGTGTCATTTACAGCCCTGCAGTCCTTGGGGCTATTAAGCAACCATTAGCACTGGGTTTAAAGCTGCTGTTGTGAGAAACAGCCACAAGGCGGCAGCATTATTACGTTCTCAGCCCTTGTTACTAGGGCAACAGAGTCTTCCTGGAGGTAGTGTTCCGAGGTTGTATATTAGAGAAGAATGTGCGGGGACAAGCCCCCAGATTTCAGGAGGTAGATACGAATCGCCTTTAGAGCACATGAAAAGCGGCAAAACGTCGACAATGATGCACTTGGCCAAAAAGGGCCTATGCGTTTTTTCCTGAATATATTCAGGAAAAAACGCATAGGCCCTTTTTGGCCAACCAAGCAAGCCGGAAAGGCAAATCAGCACTACAAATAAGTCTCGCTTCCCATCCGTCCAAAAGCCATTCAAAAAAGTGTAAAAACCAGAAGTGCAGGACAGGCCAGGTAGAAAAGGGAGCCTTGTTAGGCTGATGGGCGGGATGTAAATTGCCAACGGCCACTCTGGAGAAGTGCATGGTGTTTCCTAAAACATCTAAAAAACAGAGCTAGAGAGCATAGGGCCCTTCCACTCGTGGGCGTATAAAATGGGAAAACGAAAAATCAACAAGACACAGGCACCCCAAAGTTTAGGACTGCTCTGTTTACAAGAACCTCCACTTCAGTACACGTTAAATATGCCAGGATAGCGAAAAATGGATAAAGAAGTGTGGTACTTATGTACAATGGCATATCACTCAGCCATGAAATCAGTGTCATACGGCTACTAGCAGCATGATGAGTGGATTTAGGTACGATGTTTCTAAGTGAAATAAGTCACACAGAAAAAGAAACTTATCATAAGATATCACTTATAGAGGGAAAGTAAAAATCGCTACCCATGACCTGATTACAAAACAGAACAGAGTCACACATTTAGAAAACACTGGATGGCTGCTTAACTGGAAAGGTGAGGTGCGGTGAGGCATAAAACAAGGGTTTGAAATTAGCACACATACCGTTCCATAAACCAAATATGTAACAGACAACACCTACCCCTTGCTCAGTGAACTGGACTCAACGCCCCGTATTCACCGCACAAGAGTATATCTGACAAGTAAGAATCTTAAAACCTATGTATTGATATCTCTCTGTAAATGAATCAAGTGGGTGTAAAGCGGCATAAACACAGCAGTGAAAATCAGCTAAACCCCATTATAAAAATAGATTACAGAAAAACCCCCAACAAAGACAGTGAAAGAGAGAGAAATTCGTAAAAAGTTCGTTCAGGGACAGTGAAGCAACCTGGATCGACCATATCTAGACCCACAGCTGGATTAGATATAATGCTGGACACTCCTGGGGCTGAGAGGATTGGTGAGGTTGGGTGAGCAAACGCCTACCCTTTAAAGTAATAGTGCATGGTACCCATTCTATGGGTCCCAAATCTCCAGGTTCAAGGGAATCTTCTTAGAGCAAAAAAATGCATGGGAAACCCAGTGGAAGGTAAACAGTGTGATCGGGAAAGGTTTCTGAAACGCACCTCTTTCCTCATCTCCTGGTGCTCGGGTTCGCCATTCCAGCCGCATTACTAACAATCTCCCCACTTGGAGAATCAGCACCTTTAACCTCCTGTTTCGTACAGGTTGCAATTTGTCCTGAGGATGAATGGGAAGAGGGGGAACCCATGAGAGGGTAGCTCTAGGTGTTCGGACAGGCACAGGTCACTCTAATTTCCATCAGGAAGAAGAATTAACCACAGGCTCAGCCTGCCCCATGGAACCAGATTGGGCCTGAAGCCATCCTGCGGTTTTTCGGCCAACTCCCAAAAGAGCGAGTTGAAAAATGGAGCTCAGGGGCACTGCAATTCACAAACCTGCAGAGTTATAAATGATAACTGTCGTCCACAAATATATTGAGGGAAGGCAACGAAGAGGATTTGAAAGCAAGGCAGAATTGCAGGAAACAGATTTCAGGAGGTAGATTCGAATCGCCTTTAAAGCACATGGAAAGCGGCAAAACCTCGACAATGATGCCCTTGGCCAAAAAGGGCGTATGCGTTTTTTCCTGAATATATTCAGGAAAAAACGCATACGCCCTTTTTGGTCAACCAAGAAACCTGGAAAGGCAAATCAGCGCTACAAAGAAGTCTCGCTTCCCATCGCTCAAAAGGGCCATGCTGAATAAAGGGTCAATACCAGAAATGCAGGAAAGGCCATGGAGAAATGGGAGCCTTGCTACGCTGATGGGCAGGATGTAAATTGCGAAGAGCCACTCTGGCGAAGTGCACGGTGTGTCCTGAAACATCTACAAAACACAGCTTAGAGAGCATAGGGCACTTCCACTCATGGGCGTATATACTGGGAAAACTAAAAATCAGCAAGACACATGCACCCCAAAGTTTAGGGCTGCTCTGTTGACAAGAACCTCCACTTCGTTACACGTTAAATATCCCAGGAAAGAGAAAAATGCATAAAGAAGCTGTGGTCCTTATGTACAATGCAATATCACTCAGCCATGAAATCAACGTCATAAGGCTAGTAGCAGCATGATGAGTGGATTTAGGTACGACAATTCTAAGTGAAATAAGTCACACAGAAAAAGACACTTATTATAAGATATCACTTATACAGAGAATGGAAAAATCGCTACCCTTGAACTGAATTACAAAACAGAACACAGTCACTCGTTGAGAAAACACACTATGGCTGCTTAACTGGAAAGGTGAGGTGGGGTGATGCATAAAACAAGGGTTTCAAATTAGCTCAGATACCGTTCCATATACCCAATATGTAATAGACAAGAAGTACGCCTTGCTCAGTGAACTGGACTCAACACACCCTATTCACCGCCCAAGAATATATCTGACTAGTAAGAATCTTAAAACATATGAATTGATATCTCTCTGTAAGTGAGTCAAGTGGGTGTAAAGCGGCATAAACACAGCAGTGAAAAGCAGATACACCCCATTATAAAATTCAATTACTTTTAAAAACCCGTGAAACAAAGACAGTGAAATAGAGAGAAATTCTTACAAAATTCGTTCAGGGGATGTGATGCCACCTGGATTGACCATATCTAGACCCACAGCTGATTGAGACATAAGGGTGGACACTCTTGGGGCTGAGAGGATTGGTGAGGTTGGGTGAGCAAATGCAGACCCTTTAAAGTAATACTGCGTGGTTCCCATCCCATGGGTCCCAAATCTCCAGGTTCAAGGGCATCTTCCTACATCGAAAAAATGCCTGAGAATCCCAGAAGATGGTACACCGTGTGATCAGGAAAGGTTTCTAAAACCCACCCCATTTCTCATCTCCTTGTGCTCGGGTTCGCCATTCCAGCCGCTTTACTAGCAATCTCCCTCTTGGAGAATCAGCACCTTTAAGCTCCTTTTCCGTACAGGTTGCAGTTTGTCCTGAGGATGAACGGGAAGAGGGGGAAACAATGAGAGGCTAGCGCTAGGTGTTGGGACAGGCACAGGCCACTCTAATTTCCCATCAGGAAGAAGAATTAACCACAGGCTCAGCCTGCCGCACGGAACCAGAATAGGGCCTTAAGCAATCCTGCGGTTTTGCGGCCAGCTTCCAAAAAAGCGAGTTGAAAAATGGAGCTCAGGGGCACTGCAATTCACAGTCCTGTAGAGTTATAAATGGTAACTCAAGTCCAAAAATATATTGAAGGAAGGCAACGAAGAGGAGTTAAAAGCAAGGCAGAATTGCAGGAAATTTATATAGTTTTTATGTTAAGTGTTTATATACATTTAACATACATTAGCCTATTTAGGTTAGCCCCATAATCCTAATTTTTCCATCCTTCCACCTTTCATTTTGGTTAACCATTAGTTTGTTTTATAAGTCTGTGAGTGTCTTTTTCTGTGGAGGTATGTTCATTGGTAGCAATCTTAGGATAACTTGTATAAATGATATCATAGTATATTTGTCATTCCCTTTTGACTTACTTTACCTAATATGATTATTTCTAAGCTCATTTGTAGTCCTGAAAATGGCACTCTTCATTTTTTTCCCGAGGCTACTATTCCATTCTGTACATATACCACTTCTTCTTTGTCAATTCATCTGTTTATGGGCCTTTTTTTTGCTTCCATGTCTTGGCTATTTCAATATTGCTGCAGTGCACATTTGCCTGCCTCTGTCTTTCCGATTCTGGTGGTCTTAGATTATAGGCCCAAAAGGTGCCCTGCTACATCATCTGGTAGCTCAATTTTTACCTTTTAAAGCAGCTCCATTCAGTTTTCGTTAATGCTGTTACCACTTTACATCCCACCAGCTGCTAGAAGGTACAAAGTTCTCTAAAACCCCTTCAGCATTTATAGGTTGTAGACGTTTTGCTGATGGTCATTTGACTGGTGTGAGCTGAAACCTTTTTGGAGGTTGGATTTGCATGTGGCTAATAATTCCTTATACTGAGCTTTAGGCATGTCCTTTTTTTCTTTTCCTCTTTTTTATTTAAAGAGTGAGTACAACTCCTCTCTTCATATTGACTTCTTGAAAAATTTGTCATGTGTTGAATTTTCTTGCCTATTCCCTACCCCAGGGCATTTTTTGAGGGAAGGTGTCATTTACAGCCCTGCAGTCCTTGGGGCTATTAAGCAACCATTAGCACTGGGTTTAAAGCTGCTGTTGTGAGAAACAGCCACAAGGCGGCAGCATTATTACGTTCTCAGCCCTTGTTACTAGGGCAACAGAGTCTTCCTGGAGGTAGTGTTCCGAGGTTGTATATTAGAGAAGAATGTGCGGGGACAAGCCCCCAGATTTCAGGAGGTAGATACGAATCGCCTTTAGAGCACATGAAAAGCGGCAAAACGTCGACAATGATGCACTTGGCCAAAAAGGGCCTATGCGTTTTTTCCTGAATATATTCAGGAAAAAACGCATAGGCCCTTTTTGGCCAACCAAGCAAGCCGGAAAGGCAAATCAGCACTACAAATAAGTCTCGCTTCCCATCCGTCCAAAAGCCATTCAAAAAAGTGTAAAAACCAGAAGTGCAGGACAGGCCAGGTAGAAAAGGGAGCCTTGTTAGGCTGATGGGCGGGATGTAAATTGCCAACGGCCACTCTGGAGAAGTGCATGGTGTTTCCTAAAACATCTAAAAAACAGAGCTAGAGAGCATAGGGCCCTTCCACTCGTGGGCGTATAAAATGGGAAAACGAAAAATCAACAAGACACAGGCACCCCAAAGTTTAGGACTGCTCTGTTTACAAGAACCTCCACTTCAGTACACGTTAAATATGCCAGGATAGCGAAAAATGGATAAAGAAGTGTGGTACTTATGTACAATGGCATATCACTCAGCCATGAAATCAGTGTCATACGGCTACTAGCAGCATGATGAGTGGATTTAGGTACGATGTTTCTAAGTGAAATAAGTCACACAGAAAAAGAAACTTATCATAAGATATCACTTATAGAGGGAAAGTAAAAATCGCTACCCATGACCTGATTACAAAACAGAACAGAGTCACACATTTAGAAAACACTGGATGGCTGCTTAACTGGAAAGGTGAGGTGCGGTGAGGCATAAAACAAGGGTTTGAAATTAGCACACATACCGTTCCATAAACCAAATATGTAACAGACAACACCTACCCCTTGCTCAGTGAACTGGACTCAACGCCCCGTATTCACCGCACAAGAGTATATCTGACAAGTAAGAATCTTAAAACCTATGTATTGATATCTCTCTGTAAATGAATCAAGTGGGTGTAAAGCGGCATAAACACAGCAGTGAAAATCAGCTAAACCCCATTATAAAAATAGATTACAGAAAAACCCCCAACAAAGACAGTGAAAGAGAGAGAAATTCGTAAAAAGTTCGTTCAGGGACAGTGAAGCAACCTGGATCGACCATATCTAGACCCACAGCTGGATTAGATATAATGCTGGACACTCCTGGGGCTGAGAGGATTGGTGAGGTTGGGTGAGCAAACGCCTACCCTTTAAAGTAATAGTGCATGGTACCCATTCTATGGGTCCCAAATCTCCAGGTTCAAGGGAATCTTCTTAGAGCAAAAAAATGCATGGGAAACCCAGTGGAAGGTAAACAGTGTGATCGGGAAAGGTTTCTGAAACGCACCTCTTTCCTCATCTCCTGGTGCTCGGGTTCGCCATTCCAGCCGCATTACTAACAATCTCCCCACTTGGAGAATCAGCACCTTTAACCTCCTGTTTCGTACAGGTTGCAATTTGTCCTGAGGATGAATGGGAAGAGGGGGAACCCATGAGAGGGTAGCTATAGGTGTTCGGACAGGCACAGGTCACTCTAATTTCCATCAGGAAGAAGAATTAACCACAGGCTCAGCCTGCCCCATGGAACCAGATTGGGCCTGAAGCCATCCTGCGTTTTTTCGGCCAACTCCCAAAAGAGCGAGTTGAAAAATGGAGCTCAGGGGCACTGCAACTCACAAACCTGCAGAGTTATAAATGATAACTGTCGTCCACAAATATATTGAGGGAAGGCAACGAAGAGGATTTGAAAGCAAGGCAGAATTGCAGGAAACAGATTTCAGGAGGTAGATTCGAATCGCCTTTAAAGCACATGGAAAGCGGCAAAACCTCGACAATGATGCCCTTGGCCAAAAAGGGCGTATGCGTTTTTTCCTGAATATATTCAGGAAAAAACGCATACGCCCTTTTTGGTCAACCAAGAAACCTGGAAAGGCAAATCAGCGCTACAAAGAAGTCTCGCTTCCCATCGCTCAAAAGGGCCATGCTGAATAAAGGGTCAATACCAGAAATGCAGGAAAGGCCATGGAGAAATGGGAGCCTTGCTACGCTGATGGGCAGGATGTAAATTGCGAAGAGCCACTCTGGCGAAGTGCACGGTGTGTCCTGAAACATCTACAAAACACAGCTTAGAGAGCATAGGGCACTTCCACTCATGGGCGTATATACTGGGAAAACTAAAAATCAGCAAGACACATGCACCCCAAAGTTTAGGGCTGCTCTGTTGACAAGAACCTCCACTTCGTTACACGTTAAATATCCCAGGAAAGAGAAAAATGCATAAAGAAGCTGTGGTCCTTATGTACAATGCAATATCACTCAGCCATGAAATCAACGTCATAAGGCTAGTAGCAGCATGATGAGTGGATTTAGGTACGACAATTCTAAGTGAAATAAGTCACACAGAAAAAGACACTTATTATAAGATATCACTTATACAGAGAATGGAAAAATCGCTACCCTTGAACTGAATTACAAAACAGAACACAGTCACTCGTTGAGAAAACACACTATGGCTGCTTAACTGGAAAGGTGAGGTGGGGTGATGCATAAAACAAGGGTTTCAAATTAGCTCAGATACCGTTCCATATACCCAATATGTAATAGACAAGAAGTACGCCTTGCTCAGTGAACTGGACTCAACACACCCTATTCACCGCCCAAGAATATATCTGACTAGTAAGAATCTTAAAACATATGAATTGATATCTCTCTGTAAGTGAGTCAAGTGGGTGTAAAGCGGCATAAACACAGCAGTGAAAAGCAGATACACCCCATTATAAAATTCAATTACTTTTAAAAACCCGTGAAACAAAGACAGTGAAATAGAGAGAAATTCTTACAAAATTCGTTCAGGGGATGTGATGCCACCTGGATTGACCATATCTAGACCCACAGCTGATTGAGACATAAGGGTGGACACTCTTGGGGCTGAGAGGATTGGTGAGGTTGGGTGAGCAAATGCAGACCCTTTAAAGTAATACTGCGTGGTTCCCATCCCATGGGTCCCAAATCTCCAGGTTCAAGGGCATCTTCCTACATCGAAAAAATGCCTGAGAATCCCAGAAGATGGTACACCGTGTGATCAGGAAAGGTTTCTAAAACCCACCCCATTTCTCATCTCCTTGTGCTCGGGTTCGCCATTACAGCCGCTTTACTAGCAATCTCCCTCTTGGAGAATCAGCACCTTTAAGCTCCTTTTCCGTACAGGTTGCAGTTTGTCCTGAGGATGAACGGGAAGAGGGGGAAACAATGAGAGGCTAGCGCTAGGTGTTGGGACAGGCACAGGCCACTCTAATTTCCCATCAGGAAGAAGAATTAACCACAGGCTCAGCCTGCCGCACGGAACCAGAATAGGGCCTTAAGCAATCCTGCGGTTTTGCGGCCAGCTTCCAAAAAAGCGAGTTGAAAAATGGAGCTCAGGGGCACTGCAATTCACAGTCCTGTAGAGTTATAAATGGTAACTCAAGTCCAAAAATATATTGAAGGAAGGCAACGAAGAGGAGTTAAAAGCAAGGCAGAATTGCAGGAAATTTATATAGTTTTTATGTTAAGTGTTTATATACATTTAACATACATTAGCCTATTTAGGTTAGCCCCATAATCCTAATTTTTCCATCCTTCCACCTTTCATTTTGGTTAACCATTAGTTTGTTTTATAAGTCTGTGAGTGTCTTTTTCTGTGGAGGTATGTTCATTGGTAGCAATCTTAGGATAACTTGTATAAATGATATCATAGTATATTTGTCATTCCCTTTTGACTTACTTTACCTAATATGATTATTTCTAAGCTCATTTGTAGTCCTGAAAATGGCACTCTTCATTTTTTTCCCGAGGCTACTATTCCATTCTGTACATATACCACTTCTTCTTTGTCAATTCATCTGTTTATGGGCCTTTTTTTTGCTTCCATGTCTTGGCTATTTCAATATTGCTGCAGTGCACATTTGCCTGCCTCTGTCTTTCCGATTCTGGTGGTCTTAGATTATAGGCCCAAAAGGTGCCCTGCTACATCATCTGGTAGCTCAATTTTTACCTTTTAAAGCAGCTCCATTCAGTTTTCGTTAATGCTGTTACCACTTTACATCCCACCAGCTGCTAGAAGGTACAAAGTTCTCTAAAACCCCTTCAGCATTTATAGGTTGTAGACGTTTTGCTGATGGTCATTTGACTGGTGTGAGCTGAAACCTTTTTGGAGGTTGGATTTGCATGTGGCTAATAATTCCTTATACTGAGCTTTAGGCATGTCCTTTTTTTCTTTTCCTCTTTTTTATTTAAAGAGTGAGTACAACTCCTCTCTTCATATTGACTTCTTGAAAAATTTGTCATGTGTTGAATTTTCTTGCCTATTCCCTACCCCAGGGCATTTTTTGAGGGAAGGTGTCATTTACAGCCCTGCAGTCCTTGGGGCTATTAAGCAACCATTAGCACTGGGTTTAAAGCTGCTGTTGTGAGAAACAGCCACAAGGCGGCAGCATTATTACGTTCTCAGCCCTTGTTACTAGGGCAACAGAGTCTTCCTGGAGGTAGTGTTCCGAGGTTGTATATTAGAGAAGAATGTGCGGGGACAAGCCCCCAGATTTCAGGAGGTAGATACGAATCGCCTTTAGAGCACATGAAAAGCGGCAAAACGTCGACAATGATGCACTTGGCCAAAAAGGGCCTATGCGTTTTTTCCTGAATATATTCAGGAAAAAACGCATAGGCCCTTTTTGGCCAACCAAGCAAGCCGGAAAGGCAAATCAGCACTACAAATAAGTCTCGCTTCCCATCCGTCCAAAAGCCATTCAAAAAAGTGTAAAAACCAGAAGTGCAGGACAGGCCAGGTAGAAAAGGGAGCCTTGTTAGGCTGATGGGCGGGATGTAAATTGCCAACGGCCACTCTGGAGAAGTGCATGGTGTTTCCTAAAACATCTAAAAAACAGAGCTAGAGAGCATAGGGCCCTTCCACTCGTGGGCGTATAAAATGGGAAAACGAAAAATCAACAAGACACAGGCACCCCAAAGTTTAGGACTGCTCTGTTTACAAGAACCTCCACTTCAGTACACGTTAAATATGCCAGGATAGCGAAAAATGGATAAAGAAGTGTGGTACTTATGTACAATGGCATATCACTCAGCCATGAAATCAGTGTCATACGGCTACTAGCAGCATGATGAGTGGATTTAGGTACGATGTTTCTAAGTGAAATAAGTCACACAGAAAAAGAAACTTATCATAAGATATCACTTATAGAGGGAAAGTAAAAATCGCTACCCATGACCTGATTACAAAACAGAACAGAGTCACACATTTAGAAAACACTGGATGGCTGCTTAACTGGAAAGGTGAGGTGCGGTGAGGCATAAAACAAGGGTTTGAAATTAGCACACATACCGTTCCATAAACCAAATATGTAACAGACAACACCTACCCCTTGCTCAGTGAACTGGACTCAACGCCCCGTATTCACCGCACAAGAGTATATCTGACAAGTAAGAATCTTAAAACCTATGTATTGATATCTCTCTGTAAATGAATCAAGTGGGTGTAAAGCGGCATAAACACAGCAGTGAAAATCAGCTAAACCCCATTATAAAAATAGATTACAGAAAAACCCCCAACAAAGACAGTGAAAGAGAGAGAAATTCGTAAAAAGTTCGTTCAGGGACAGTGAAGCAACCTGGATCGACCATATCTAGACCCACAGCTGGATTAGATATAATGCTGGACACTCCTGGGGCTGAGAGGATTGGTGAGGTTGGGTGAGCAAACGCCTACCCTTTAAAGTAATAGTGCATGGTACCCATTCTATGGGTCCCAAATCTCCAGGTTCAAGGGAATCTTCTTAGAGCAAAAAAATGCATGGGAAACCCAGTGGAAGGTAAACAGTGTGATCGGGAAAGGTTTCTGAAACGCACCTCTTTCCTCATCTCCTGGTGCTCGGGTTCGCCATTCCAGCCGCATTACTAACAATCTCCCCACTTGGAGAATCAGCACCTTTAACCTCCTGTTTCGTACAGGTTGCAATTTGTCCTGAGGATGAATGGGAAGAGGGGGAACCCATGAGAGGGTAGCTATAGGTGTTCGGACAGGCACAGGTCACTCTAATTTCCATCAGGAAGAAGAATTAACCACAGGCTCAGCCTGCCCCATGGAACCAGATTGGGCCTGAAGCCATCCTGCGTTTTTTCGGCCAACTCCCAAAAGAGCGAGTTGAAAAATGGAGCTCAGGGGCACTGCAACTCACAAACCTGCAGAGTTATAAATGATAACTGTCGTCCACAAATATATTGAGGGAAGGCAACGAAGAGGATTTGAAAGCAAGGCAGAATTGCAGGAAACAGATTTCAGGAGGTAGATTCGAATCGCCTTTAAAGCACATGGAAAGCGGCAAAACCTCGACAATGATGCCCTTGGCCAAAAAGGGCGTATGCGTTTTTTCCTGAATATATTCAGGAAAAAACGCATACGCCCTTTTTGGTCAACCAAGAAACCTGGAAAGGCAAATCAGCGCTACAAAGAAGTCTCGCTTCCCATCGCTCAAAAGGGCCATGCTGAATAAAGGGTCAATACCAGAAATGCAGGAAAGGCCATGGAGAAATGGGAGCCTTGCTACGCTGATGGGCAGGATGTAAATTGCGAAGAGCCACTCTGGCGAAGTGCACGGTGTGTCCTGAAACATCTACAAAACACAGCTTAGAGAGCATAGGGCACTTCCACTCATGGGCGTATATACTGGGAAAACTAAAAATCAGCAAGACACATGCACCCCAAAGTTTAGGGCTGCTCTGTTGACAAGAACCTCCACTTCGTTACACGTTAAATATCCCAGGAAAGAGAAAAATGCATAAAGAAGCTGTGGTCCTTATGTACAATGCAATATCACTCAGCCATGAAATCAACGTCATAAGGCTAGTAGCAGCATGATGAGTGGATTTAGGTACGACAATTCTAAGTGAAATAAGTCACACAGAAAAAGACACTTATTATAAGATATCACTTATACAGAGAATGGAAAAATCGCTACCCTTGAACTGAATTACAAAACAGAACACAGTCACTCGTTGAGAAAACACACTATGGCTGCTTAACTGGAAAGGTGAGGTGGGGTGATGCATAAAACAAGGGTTTCAAATTAGCTCAGATACCGTTCCATATACCCAATATGTAATAGACAAGAAGTACGCCTTGCTCAGTGAACTGGACTCAACACACCCTATTCACCGCCCAAGAATATATCTGACTAGTAAGAATCTTAAAACATATGAATTGATATCTCTCTGTAAGTGAGTCAAGTGGGTGTAAAGCGGCATAAACACAGCAGTGAAAAGCAGATACACCCCATTATAAAATTCAATTACTTTTAAAAACCCGTGAAACAAAGACAGTGAAATAGAGAGAAATTCTTACAAAATTCGTTCAGGGGATGTGATGCCACCTGGATTGACCATATCTAGACCCACAGCTGATTGAGACATAAGGGTGGACACTCTTGGGGCTGAGAGGATTGGTGAGGTTGGGTGAGCAAATGCAGACCCTTTAAAGTAATACTGCGTGGTTCCCATCCCATGGGTCCCAAATCTCCAGGTTCAAGGGCATCTTCCTACATCGAAAAAATGCCTGAGAATCCCAGAAGATGGTACACCGTGTGATCAGGAAAGGTTTCTAAAACCCACCCCATTTCTCATCTCCTTGTGCTCGGGTTCGCCATTACAGCCGCTTTACTAGCAATCTCCCTCTTGGAGAATCAGCACCTTTAAGCTCCTTTTCCGTACAGGTTGCAGTTTGTCCTGAGGATGAACGGGAAGAGGGGGAAACAATGAGAGGCTAGCGCTAGGTGTTGGGACAGGCACAGGCCACTCTAATTTCCCATCAGGAAGAAGAATTAACCACAGGCTCAGCCTGCCGCACGGAACCAGAATAGGGCCTTAAGCAATCCTGCGGTTTTGCGGCCAGCTTCCAAAAAAGCGAGTTGAAAAATGGAGCTCAGGGGCACTGCAATTCACAGTCCTGTAGAGTTATAAATGGTAACTCAAGTCCAAAAATATATTGAAGGAAGGCAACGAAGAGGAGTTAAAAGCAAGGCAGAATTGCAGGAAATTTATATAGTTTTTATGTTAAGTGTTTATATACATTTAACATACATTAGCCTATTTAGGTTAGCCCCATAATCCTAATTTTTCCATCCTTCCACCTTTCATTTTGGTTAACCATTAGTTTGTTTTATAAGTCTGTGAGTGTCTTTTTCTGTGGAGGTATGTTCATTGGTAGCAATCTTAGGATAACTTGTATAAATGATATCATAGTATATTTGTCATTCCCTTTTGACTTACTTTACCTAATATGATTATTTCTAAGCTCATTTGTAGTCCTGAAAATGGCACTCTTCATTTTTTTCCCGAGGCTACTATTCCATTCTGTACATATACCACTTCTTCTTTGTCAATTCATCTGTTTATGGGCCTTTTTTTTGCTTCCATGTCTTGGCTATTTCAATATTGCTGCAGTGCACATTTGCCTGCCTCTGTCTTTCCGATTCTGGTGGTCTTAGATTATAGGCCCAAAAGGTGCCCTGCTACATCATCTGGTAGCTCAATTTTTACCTTTTAAAGCAGCTCCATTCAGTTTTCGTTAATGCTGTTACCACTTTACATCCCACCAGCTGCTAGAAGGTACAAAGTTCTCTAAAACCCCTTCAGCATTTATAGGTTGTAGACGTTTTGCTGATGGTCATTTGACTGGTGTGAGCTGAAACCTTTTTGGAGGTTGGATTTGCATGTGGCTAATAATTCCTTATACTGAGCTTTAGGCATGTCCTTTTTTTCTTTTCCTCTTTTTTATTTAAAGAGTGAGTACAACTCCTCTCTTCATATTGACTTCTTGAAAAATTTGTCATGTGTTGAATTTTCTTGCCTATTCCCTACCCCAGGGCATTTTTTGAGGGAAGGTGTCATTTACAGCCCTGCAGTCCTTGGGGCTATTAAGCAACCATTAGCACTGGGTTTAAAGCTGCTGTTGTGAGAAACAGCCACAAGGCGGCAGCATTATTACGTTCTCAGCCCTTGTTACTAGGGCAACAGAGTCTTCCTGGAGGTAGTGTTCCGAGGTTGTATATTAGAGAAGAATGTGCGGGGACAAGCCCCCAGATTTCAGGAGGTAGATACGAATCGCCTTTAGAGCACATGAAAAGCGGCAAAACGTCGACAATGATGCACTTGGCCAAAAAGGGCCTATGCGTTTTTTCCTGAATATATTCAGGAAAAAACGCATAGGCCCTTTTTGGCCAACCAAGCAAGCCGGAAAGGCAAATCAGCACTACAAATAAGTCTCGCTTCCCATCCGTCCAAAAGCCATTCAAAAAAGTGTAAAAACCAGAAGTGCAGGACAGGCCAGGTAGAAAAGGGAGCCTTGTTAGGCTGATGGGCGGGATGTAAATTGCCAACGGCCACTCTGGAGAAGTGCATGGTGTTTCCTAAAACATCTAAAAAACAGAGCTAGAGAGCATAGGGCCCTTCCACTCGTGGGCGTATAAAATGGGAAAACGAAAAATCAACAAGACACAGGCACCCCAAAGTTTAGGACTGCTCTGTTTACAAGAACCTCCACTTCAGTACACGTTAAATATGCCAGGATAGCGAAAAATGGATAAAGAAGTGTGGTACTTATGTACAATGGCATATCACTCAGCCATGAAATCAGTGTCATACGGCTACTAGCAGCATGATGAGTGGATTTAGGTACGATGTTTCTAAGTGAAATAAGTCACACAGAAAAAGAAACTTATCATAAGATATCACTTATAGAGGGAAAGTAAAAATCGCTACCCATGACCTGATTACAAAACAGAACAGAGTCACACATTTAGAAAACACTGGATGGCTGCTTAACTGGAAAGGTGAGGTGCGGTGAGGCATAAAACAAGGGTTTGAAATTAGCACACATACCGTTCCATAAACCAAATATGTAACAGACAACACCTACCCCTTGCTCAGTGAACTGGACTCAACGCCCCGTATTCACCGCACAAGAGTATATCTGACAAGTAAGAATCTTAAAACCTATGTATTGATATCTCTCTGTAAATGAATCAAGTGGGTGTAAAGCGGCATAAACACAGCAGTGAAAATCAGCTAAACCCCATTATAAAAATAGATTACAGAAAAACCCCCAACAAAGACAGTGAAAGAGAGAGAAATTCGTAAAAAGTTCGTTCAGGGACAGTGAAGCAACCTGGATCGACCATATCTAGACCCACAGCTGGATTAGATATAATGCTGGACACTCCTGGGGCTGAGAGGATTGGTGAGGTTGGGTGAGCAAACGCCTACCCTTTAAAGTAATAGTGCATGGTACCCATTCTATGGGTCCCAAATCTCCAGGTTCAAGGGAATCTTCTTAGAGCAAAAAAATGCATGGGAAACCCAGTGGAAGGTAAACAGTGTGATCGGGAAAGGTTTCTGAAACGCACCTCTTTCCTCATCTCCTGGTGCTCGGGTTCGCCATTCCAGCCGCATTACTAACAATCTCCCCACTTGGAGAATCAGCACCTTTAACCTCCTGTTTCGTACAGGTTGCAATTTGTCCTGAGGATGAATGGGAAGAGGGGGAACCCATGAGAGGGTAGCTCTAGGTGTTCGGACAGGCACAGGTCACTCTAATTTCCATCAGGAAGAAGAATTAACCACAGGCTCAGCCTGCCCCATGGAACCAGATTGGGCCTGAAGCCATCCTGCGGTTTTTCGGCCAACTCCCAAAAGAGCGAGTTGAAAAATGGAGCTCAGGGGCACTGCAATTCACAAACCTGCAGAGTTATAAATGATAACTGTCGTCCACAAATATATTGAGGGAAGGCAAAGAAGAGGATTTGAAAGCAAGGCAGAATTGCAGGAAACAGATTTCAGGAGGGAGATTCGAATCGCCTTTAAAGCACATGGAAAGCGGCAAAACCTCGACAATGATGCCCTTGGCCAAAAAGGGCGTATGCGTTTTTTCCTGAATATATTCAGGAAAAAACGCATACGCCCTTTTTGGTCAACCAAGAAACCTGGAAAGGCAAATCAGCGCTACAAAGAAGTCTCGCTTCCCATCGCTCAAAAGGGCCATGCTGAATAAAGGGTCAATACCAGAAATGCAGGAAAGGCCATGGAGAAATGGGAGCCTTGCTACGCTGATGGGCAGGATGTAAATTGCGAAGAGCCACTCTGGCGAAGTGCACGGTGTGTCCTGAAACATCTACAAAACACAGCTTAGAGAGCATAGGGCACTTCCACTCATGGGCGTATATACTGGGAAAACTAAAAATCAGCAAGACACATGCACCCCAAAGTTTAGGGCTGCTCTGTTGACAAGAACCTCCACTTCGTTACACGTTAAATATCCCAGGAAAGAGAAAAATGGATAAAGAAGCTGTGGTCCTTATGTACAATGCAATATCACTCAGCCATGAAATCAACGTCATAAGGCTAGTAGCAGCATGATGAGTGGATTTAGGTACGACAATTCTAAGTGAAATAAGTCACACAGAAAAAGACACTTATTATAAGATATCACTTATACAGAGAATGGAAAAACCGCTACCCTTGAACTGAATTACAAAACAGAACACAGTCACTCGTTGAGAAAACACACTATGGCTGCTTAACTGGAAAGGTGAGGTGGGGTGATGCATAAAACAAGGGTTTCAAATTAGCTCAGATACCGTTCCATATACCCAATATGTAATAGACAAGAAGTACGCCTTGCTCAGTGAACTGGACTCAACACACCCTATTCACCGCCCAAGAATATATCTGACTAGTAAGAATCTTAAAACATATGAATTGATATCTCTCTGTAAGTGAGTCAAGTGGGTGTAAAGCGGCATAAACACAGCAGTGAAAAGCAGATACACCCCATTATAAAATTCAATTACTTTTAAAAACCCGTGAAACAAAGACAGTGAAATAGAGAGAAATTCTTACAAAATTCGTTCAGGGGATGTGATGCCACCTGGATTGACCATATCTAGACCCACAGCTGATTGAGACATAAGGGTGGACACTCTTGGGGCTGAGAGGATTGGTGAGGTTGGGTGAGCAAATGCAGACCCTTTAAAGTAATACTGCGTGGTTCCCATCCCATGGGTCCCAAATCTCCAGGTTCAAGGGCATCTTCCTACATCGAAAAAATGCCTGAGAATCCCAGAAGATGGTACACCGTGTGATCAGGAAAGGTTTCTAAAACCCACCCCATTTCTCATCTCCTTGTGCTCGGGTTCGCCATTCCAGCCGCTTTACTAGCAATCTCCCTCTTGGAGAATCAGCACCTTTAAGCTCCTTTTCCGTACAGGTTGCAGTTTGTCCTGAGGATGAACGGGAAGAGGGGGAAACAATGAGAGGCTAGCGCTAGGTGTTGGGACAGGCACAGGCCACTCTAATTTCCCATCAGGAAGAAGAATTAACCACAGGCTCAGCCTGCCGCACGGAACCAGAATAGGGCCTTAAGCAATCCTGCGGTTTTGCGGCCAGCTTCCAAAAAAGCGAGTTGAAAAATGGAGCTCAGGGGCACTGCAATTCACAGTCCTGTAGAGTTATAAATGGTAACTCAAGTCCAAAAATATATTGAAGGAAGGCAACGAAGAGGAGTTAAAAGCAAGGCAGAATTGCAGGAAATTTATATAGTTTTTATGTTAAGTGTTTATATACATTTAACATACATTAGCCTATTTAGGTTAGCCCCATAATCCTAATTTTTCCATCCTTCCACCTTTCATTTTGGTTAACCATTAGTTTGTTTTATAAGTCTGTGAGTGTCTTTTTCTGTGGAGGTATGTTCATTGGTAGCAATCTTAGGATAACTTGTATAAATGATATCATAGTATATTTGTCATTCCCTTTTGACTTACTTTACCTAATATGATTATTTCTAAGCTCATTTGTAGTCCTGAAAATGGCACTCTTCATTTTTTTCCCGAGGCTACTATTCCATTCTGTACATATACCACTTCTTCTTTGTCAATTCATCTGTTTATGGGCCTTTTTTTTGCTTCCATGTCTTGGCTATTTCAATATTGCTGCAGTGCACATTTGCCTGCCTCTGTCTTTCCGATTCTGGTGGTCTTAGATTATAGGCCCAAAAGGTGCCCTGCTACATCATCTGGTAGCTCAATTTTTACCTTTTAAAGCAGCTCCATTCAGTTTTCGTTAATGCTGTTACCACTTTACATCCCACCAGCTGCTAGAAGGTACAAAGTTCTCTAAAACCCCTTCAGCATTTATAGGTTGTAGACGTTTTGCTGATGGTCATTTGACTGGTGTGAGCTGAAACCTTTTTGGAGGTTGGATTTGCATGTGGCTAATAATTCCTTATACTGAGCTTTAGGCATGTCCTTTTTTTCTTTTCCTCTTTTTTATTTAAAGAGTGAGTACAACTCCTCTCTTCATATTGACTTCTTGAAAAATTTGTCATGTGTTGAATTTTCTTGCCTATTCCCTACCCCAGGGCATTTTTTGAGGGAAGGTGTCATTTACAGCCCTGCAGTCCTTGGGGCTATTAAGCAACCATTAGCACTGGGTTTAAAGCTGCTGTTGTGAGAAACAGCCACAAGGCGGCAGCATTATTACGTTCTCAGCCCTTGTTACTAGGGCAACAGAGTCTTCCTGGAGGTAGTGTTCCGAGGTTGTATATTAGAGAAGAATGTGCGGGGACAAGCCCCCAGATTTCAGGAGGTAGATACGAATCGCCTTTAGAGCACATGAAAAGCGGCAAAACGTCGACAATGATGCACTTGGCCAAAAAGGGCCTATGCGTTTTTTCCTGAATATATTCAGGAAAAAACGCATAGGCCCTTTTTGGCCAACCAAGCAAGCCGGAAAGGCAAATCAGCACTACAAATAAGTCTCGCTTCCCATCCGTCCAAAAGCCATTCAAAAAAGTGTAAAAACCAGAAGTGCAGGACAGGCCAGGTAGAAAAGGGAGCCTTGTTAGGCTGATGGGCGGGATGTAAATTGCCAACGGCCACTCTGGAGAAGTGCATGGTGTTTCCTAAAACATCTAAAAAACAGAGCTAGAGAGCATAGGGCCCTTCCACTCGTGGGCGTATAAAATGGGAAAACGAAAAATCAACAAGACACAGGCACCCCAAAGTTTAGGACTGCTCTGTTTACAAGAACCTCCACTTCAGTACACGTTAAATATGCCAGGATAGCGAAAAATGGATAAAGAAGTGTGGTACTTATGTACAATGGCATATCACTCAGCCATGAAATCAGTGTCATACGGCTACTAGCAGCATGATGAGTGGATTTAGGTACGATGTTTCTAAGTGAAATAAGTCACACAGAAAAAGAAACTTATCATAAGATATCACTTATAGAGGGAAAGTAAAAATCGCTACCCATGACCTGATTACAAAACAGAACAGAGTCACACATTTAGAAAACACTGGATGGCTGCTTAACTGGAAAGGTGAGGTGCGGTGAGGCATAAAACAAGGGTTTGAAATTAGCACACATACCGTTCCATAAACCAAATATGTAACAGACAACACCTACCCCTTGCTCAGTGAACTGGACTCAACGCCCCGTATTCACCGCACAAGAGTATATCTGACAAGTAAGAATCTTAAAACCTATGTATTGATATCTCTCTGTAAATGAATCAAGTGGGTGTAAAGCGGCATAAACACAGCAGTGAAAATCAGCTAAACCCCATTATAAAAATAGATTACAGAAAAACCCCCAACAAAGACAGTGAAAGAGAGAGAAATTCGTAAAAAGTTCGTTCAGGGACAGTGAAGCAACCTGGATCGACCATATCTAGACCCACAGCTGGATTAGATATAATGCTGGACACTCCTGGGGCTGAGAGGATTGGTGAGGTTGGGTGAGCAAACGCCTACCCTTTAAAGTAATAGTGCATGGTACCCATTCTATGGGTCCCAAATCTCCAGGTTCAAGGGAATCTTCTTAGAGCAAAAAAATGCATGGGAAACCCAGTGGAAGGTAAACAGTGTGATCGGGAAAGGTTTCTGAAACGCACCTCTTTCCTCATCTCCTGGTGCTCGGGTTCGCCATTCCAGCCGCATTACTAACAATCTCCCCACTTGGACAATCAGCACCTTTAACCTCCTGTTTCGTACAGGTTGCAATTTGTCCTGAGGATGAATGGGAAGAGGGGGAACCCATGAGAGGGTAGCTCTAGGTGTTCGGACAGGCACAGGTCACTCTAATTTCCATCAGGAAGAAGAATTAACCACAGGCTCAGCCTGCCCCATGGAACCAGATTGGGCCTGAAGCCATCCTGCGGTTTTTCGGCCAACTCCCAAAAGAGCGAGTTGAAAAATGGAGCTCAGGGGCACTGCAATTCACAAACCTGCAGAGTTATAAATGATAACTGTCGTCCACAAATATATTGAGGGAAGGCAACGAAGAGGATTTGAAAGCAAGGCAGAATTGCAGGAAACAGATTTCAGGAGGTAGATTCGAATCGCCTTTAAAGCACATGGAAAGCGGCAAAACCTCGACAATGATGCCCTTGGCCAAAAAGGGCGTATGCGTTTTTTCCTGAATATATTCAGGAAAAAACGCATACGCCCTTTTTGGTCAACCAAGAAACCTGGAAAGGCAAATCAGCGCTACAAAGAAGTCTCGCTTCCCATCGCTCAAAAGGGCCATGCTGAATAAAGGGTCAATACCAGAAATGCAGGAAAGGCCATGGAGAAATGGGAGCCTTGCTACGCTGATGGGCAGGATGTAAATTGCGAAGAGCCACTCTGGCGAAGTGCACGGTGTGTCCTGAAACATCTACAAAACACAGCTTAGAGAGCATAGGGCACTTCCACTCATGGGCGTATATACTGGGAAAACTAAAAATCAGCAAGACACAGGCACCCCAAAGTTTAGGGCTGCTCTGTTGACAAGAACCTCCACTTCGTTACACGTTAAATATCCCAGGAAAGAGAAAAATGGATAAAGAAGCTGTGGTCCTTATGTACAATGCAATATCACTCAGCCATGAAATCAACGTCATAAGGCTAGTAGCAGCATGATGAATGATTTTAGGTACGACGATTCTAAGTGAAATAAGTCACACAGAAAAAGACACTTATTATAAGATATCACTTATACAGGGAATGGAAAAACCGCTACCCTTGAACTGAATTACAAAACAGAACAGAGTCACTCGTTGAGAAAACACACTATGGCTGCTTAACTGGAAAGGTGAGGTGGGGTGATGCATAAAACAAGGGTTTCAAATTAACTCAGATACCGTTCCATATACCCAATATGTAATAGACAAGAAGTACGCCTTGCTCAGTGAACTGGACTCAACACACCCTATTCACCGCCCAAGAATATATCTGACTAGTAAGAATCTTAAAACATATGAATTGATATCTCTCTGTAAGTGAGTCAAGTGGGTGTAAAGTGGCATAAACACAGCAGTGAAAAGCAGATACACCCCATTATAAAATTCAATTACTTTTAAAAACCCGTGAAACAAAGACAGTGAAATAGAGAGAAATTCTTACAAAATTCGTTCAGGGGATGTGATGCCACCTGGATTGACCATATCTAGACCCACAGCTGATTGAGACATAAGGGTGGACACTCTTGGGGCTGAGAGGATTGGTGAGGTTGGGTGAGCAAATGCAGACCCTTTAAAGTAATACTGCGTGGTTCCCATCCCATGGGTCCCAAATCTCCAGGTTCAAGGGCATCTTCCTACATCGAAAAAATGCCTGAGAATCCCAGAAGATGGTACACCGTGTGATCAGGAAAGGTTTCTAAAACCCACCCCATTTCTCATCTCCTTGTGCTCGGGTTCGCCATTCCAGCCGCTTTACTAGCAATCTCCCTCTTGGAGAATCAGCACCTTTAAGCTCCTTTTCCGTACAGGTTGCAGTTTGTCCTGAGGATGAACGGGAAGAGGGGGAAACAATGAGAGGCTAGCGCTAGGTGTTGGGACAGGCACAGGCCACTCTAATTTCCCATCAGGAAGAAGAATTAACCACAGGCTCAGCCTGCCGCACGGAACCAGAATAGGGCCTTAAGCAATCCTGCGGTTTTGCGGCCAGCTTCCAAAAAAGCGAGTTGAAAAATGGAGCTCAGGGGCACTGCAATTCACAGTCCTGTAGAGTTATAAATGGTAACTCAAGTCCAAAAATATATTGAAGGAAGGCAACGAAGAGGAGTTAAAAGCAAGGCAGAATTGCAGGAAATTTATATAGTTTTTATGTTAAGTGTTTATATACATTTAACATACATTAGCCTATTTAGGTTAGCCCCATAATCCTAATTTTTCCATCCTTCCACCTTTCATTTTGGTTAACCATTAGTTTGTTTTATAAGTCTGTGGGTGTCTTTTTCTGTGGAGGTATGTTCATTGGTAGCAATCTTAGGATAACTTGTATAAATGATATCATAGTATATTTGTCATTCCCTTTTGACTTACTTTACCTAATATGATTATTTCTAAGCTCATTTGTAGTCCTGAAAATGGCACTCTTCATTTTTTTCCCGAGGCTACTATTCCATTCTGTACATATACCACTTCTTCTTTGTCAATTCATCTGTTTATGGGCCTTTTTTTTGCTTCCATGTCTTGGCTATTTCAATATTGCTGCAGTGCACATTTGCCTGCCTCTGTCTTTCCGATTCTGGTGGTCTTAGATTATAGGCCCAAAAGGTGCCCTGCTACATCATCTGGTAGCTCAATTTTTACCTTTTAAAGCAGCTCCATTCAGTTTTCGTTAATGCTGTTACCACTTTACATCCCACCAGCTGCTAGAAGGTACAAAGTTCTCTAAAACCCCTTCAGCATTTATAGGTTGTAGACGTTTTGCTGATGGTCATTTGACTGGTGTGAGCTGAAACCTTTTTGGAGGTTGGATTTGCATGTGGCTAATAATTCCTTATACTGAGCTTTAGGCATGTCCTTTTTTTCTTTTCCTCTTTTTTATTTAAAGAGTGAGTACAACTCCTCTCTTCATATTGACTTCTTGAAAAATTTGTCATGTGTTGAATTTTCTTGCCTATTCCCTACCCCAGGGCATTTTTTGAGGGAAGGTGTCATTTACAGCCCTGCAGTCCTTGGGGCTATTAAGCAACCATTAGCACTGGGTTTAAAGCTGCTGTTGTGAGAAACAGCCACAAGGCGGCAGCATTATTACGTTCTCAGCCCTTGTTACTAGGGCAACAGAGTCTTCCTGGAGGTAGTGTTCCGAGGTTGTATATTAGAGAAGAATGTGCGGGGACAAGCCCCCAGATTTCAGGAGGTAGATACGAATCGCCTTTAGAGCACATGAAAAGCGGCAAAACGTCGACAATGATGCACTTGGCCAAAAAGGGCCTATGCGTTTTTTCCTGAATATATTCAGGAAAAAACGCATAGGCCCTTTTTGGCCAACCAAGCAAGCCGGAAAGGCAAATCAGCACTACAAATAAGTCTCGCTTCCCATCCGTCCAAAAGCCATTCAAAAAAGTGTAAAAACCAGAAGTGCAGGACAGGCCAGGTAGAAAAGGGAGCCTTGTTAGGCTGATGGGCGGGATGTAAATTGCCAACGGCCACTCTGGAGAAGTGCATGGTGTTTCCTAAAACATCTAAAAAACAGAGCTAGAGAGCATAGGGCCCTTCCACTCGTGGGCGTATAAAATGGGAAAACGAAAAATCAACAAGACACAGGCACCCCAAAGTTTAGGACTGCTCTGTTTACAAGAACCTCCACTTCAGTACACGTTAAATATGCCAGGATAGCGAAAAATGGATAAAGAAGTGTGGTACTTATGTACAATGGCATATCACTCAGCCATGAAATCAGTGTCATACGGCTACTAGCAGCATGATGAGTGGATTTAGGTACGATGTTTCTAAGTGAAATAAGTCACACAGAAAAAGAAACTTATCATAAGATATCACTTATAGAGGGAAAGTAAAAATCGCTACCCATGACCTGATTACAAAACAGAACAGAGTCACACATTTAGAAAACACTGGATGGCTGCTTAACTGGAAAGGTGAGGTGCGGTGAGGCATAAAACAAGGGTTTGAAATTAGCACACATACCGTTCCATAAACCAAATATGTAACAGACAACACCTACCCCTTGCTCAGTGAACTGGACTCAACGCCCCGTATTCACCGCACAAGAGTATATCTGACAAGTAAGAATCTTAAAACCTATGTATTGATATCTCTCTGTAAATGAATCAAGTGGGTGTAAAGCGGCATAAACACAGCAGTGAAAATCAGCTAAACCCCATTATAAAAATAGATTACAGAAAAACCCCCAACAAAGACAGTGAAAGAGAGAGAAATTCGTAAAAAGTTCGTTCAGGGGCAGTGAAGCAAACTGGATCGACCATATCTAGACCCACAGCTGGATTAGATATAAGGCTGGACACTCCTGGGGCTGAGAGGATTGGTGAGGTTGGGTGAGCAAACGCCTACCCTTTAAAGTAATAGTGCATGGTACCCATTCTATGGGTCCCAAATCTCCAGGTTCAAGGGAATCTTCTTAGAGCAAAAAAATGCATGGGAAACCCAGTGGAAGGTAAACAGTGTGATCGGGAAAGGTTTCTGAAACGCACCTCTTTCCTCATCTCCTGGTGCTCGGGTTCGCCATTCCAGCCGCATTACTAACAATCTCCCCACTTGGAGAATCAGCACCTTTAACCTCCTGTTTCGTACAGGTTGCAATTTGTCCTGAGGATGAATGGGAAGAGGGGGAACCCATGAGAGGGTAGCTCTAGGTGTTCGGACAGGCACAGGTCACTCTAATTTCCATCAGGAAGAAGAATTAACCACAGGCTCAGCCTGCCCCATGGAACCAGATTGGGCCTGAAGCCATCCTGCGGTTTTTCGGCCAACTCCCAAAAGAGCGAGTTGAAAAATGGAGCTCAGGGGCACTGCAATTCACAAACCTGCAGAGTTATAAATGATAACTGTCGTCCACAAATATATTGAGGGAAGGCAACGAAGAGGATTTGAAAGCAAGGCAGAATTGCAGGAAACAGATTTCAGGAGGGAGATTCGAATCGCCTTTAAAGCACATGGAAAGCGGCAAAACCTCGACAATGATGCCCTTGGCCAAAAAGGGCGTATGCGTTTTTTCCTGAATATATTCAGGAAAAAACGCATACGCCCTTTTTGGTCAACCAAGAAACCTGGAAAGGCAAATCAGCGCTACAAAGAAGTCTCGCTTCCCATCGCTCAAAAGGGCCATGCTGAATAAAGGGTCAATACCAGAAATGCAGGGAAGGCCATGGAGAAATGGGAGCCTTGCTACGCTGATGGGCAGGATGTAAATTGCGAAGAGCCACTCTGGCGAAGTGCACGGTGTGTCCTGAAACATCTACAAAACACAGCTTAGAGAGCATAGGGCACTTCCACTCATGGGCGTATATACTGGGAAAACTAAAAATCAGCAAGACACATGCACCCCAAAGTTTAGGGCTGCTCTGTTGACAAGAACCTCCACTTCGTTACACGTTAAATATCCCAGGAAAGAGAAAAATGGATAAAGAAGCTGTGGTCCTTATGTACAATGCAATATCACTCAGCCATGAAATCAACGTCATAAGGCTAGTAGCAGCATGATGAATGATTTTAGGTACGACGATTCTAAGTGAAATAAGTCACACAGAAAAAGACACTTATTATAAGATATCACTTATACAGGGAATGGAAAAACCGCTACCCTTGAACTGAATTACAAAACAGAACAGAGTCACTCGTTGAGAAAACACACTATGGCTGCTTAACTGGAAAGGTGAGGTGGGGTGATGCATAAAACAAGGGTTTCAAATTAACTCAGATACCGTTCCATATACCCAATATGTAATAGACAAGAAGTACGCCTTGCTCAGTGAACTGGACTCAACACACCCTATTCACCGCCCAAGAATATATCTGACTAGTAAGAATCTTAAAACATATGAATTGATATCTCTCTGTAAGTGAGTCAAGTGGGTGTAAAGCGGCATAAACACAGCAGTGAAAAGCAGATACACCCCATTATAAAATTCAATTACTTTTAAAAACCCGTGAAACAAAGACAGTGAAATAGAGAGAAATTCTTACAAAATTCGTTCAGGGGATGTGATGCCACCTGGATTGACCATATCTAGACCCACAGCTGATTGAGACATAAGGGTGGACACTCTTGGGGCTGAGAGGATTGGTGAGGTTGGGTGAGCAAATGCAGACCCTTTAAAGTAATACTGCGTGGTTCCCATCCCATGGGTCCCAAATCTCCAGGTTCAAGGGCATCTTCCTACATCGAAAAAATGCCTGAGAATCCCAGAAGATGGTACACCGTGTGATCAGGAAAGGTTTCTAAAACCCACCCCATTTCTCATCTCCTTGTGCTCGGGTTCGCCATTCCAGCCGCTTTACTAGCAATCTCCCTCTTGGAGAATCAGCACCTTTAAGCTCCTTTTCCGTACAGGTTGCAGTTTGTCCTGAGGATGAACGGGAAGAGGGGGAAACAATGAGAGGCTAGCGCTAGGTGTTGGGACAGGCACAGGCCACTCTAATTTCCCATCAGGAAGAAGAATTAACCACAGGCTCAGCCTGCCGCACGGAACCAGAATAGGGCCTTAAGCAATCCTGCGGTTTTGCGGCCAGCTTCCAAAAAAGCGAGTTGAAAAATGGAGCTCAGGGGCACTGCAATTCACAGTCCTGTAGAGTTATAAATGGTAACTCAAGTCCAAAAATATATTGAAGGAAGGCAACGAAGAGGAGTTAAAAGCAAGGCAGAATTGCAGGAAATTTATATAGTTTTTATGTTAAGTGTTTATATACATTTAACATACATTAGCCTATTTAGGTTAGCCCCATAATCCTAATTTTTCCATCCTTCCACCTTTCATTTTGGTTAACCATTAGTTTGTTTTATAAGTCTGTGAGTGTCTTTTTCTGTGGAGGTATGTTCATTGGTAGCAATCTTAGGATAACTTGTATAAATGATATCATAGTATAGTTGTCATTCCCTTTTGACTTACTTTACCTAATATGATTATTTCTAAGCTCATTTGTAGTCCTGAAAATGGCACTCTTCATTTTTTTCCCGAGGCTACTATTCCATTCTGTACATATACCACTTCTTCTTTGTCAATTCATCTGTTTATGGGCCTTTTTTTTGCTTCCATGTCTTGGCTATTTCAATATTGCTGCAGTGCACATTTGCCTGCCTCTGTCTTTCCGATTCTGGTGGTCTTAGATTATAGGCCCAAAAGGTGCCCTGCTACATCATCTGGTAGCTCAATTTTTACCTTTTAAAGCAGCTCCATTCAGTTTTCGTTAATGCTGTTACCACTTTACATCCCACCAGCTGCTAGAAGGTACAAAGTTCTCTAAAACCCCTTCAGCATTTATAGGTTGTAGACGTTTTGCTGATGGTCATTTGACTGGTGTGAGCTGAAACCTTTTTGGAGGTTGGATTTGCATGTGGCTAATAATTCCTTATACTGAGCTTTAGGCATGTCCTTTTTTTCTTTTCCTCTTTTTTATTTAAAGAGTGAGTACAACTCCTCTCTTCATATTGACTTCTTGAAAAATTTGTCATGTGTTGAATTTTCTTGCCTATTCCCTACCCCAGGGCATTTTTTGAGGGAAGGTGTCATTTACAGCCCTGCAGTCCTTGGGGCTATTAAGCAACCATTAGCACTGGGTTTAAAGCTGCTGTTGTGAGAAACAGCCACAAGGCGGCAGCATTATTACGTTCTCAGCCCTTGTTACTAGGGCAACAGAGTCTTCCTGGAGGTAGTGTTCCGAGGTTGTATATTAGAGAAGAATGTGCGGGGACAAGCCCCCAGATTTCAGGAGGTAGATACGAATCGCCTTTAGAGCACATGAAAAGCGGCAAAACGTCGACAATGATGCACTTGGCCAAAAAGGGCCTATGCGTTTTTTCCTGAATATATTCAGGAAAAAACGCATAGGCCCTTTTTGGCCAACCAAGCAAGCCGGAAAGGCAAATCAGCACTACAAATAAGTCTCGCTTCCCATCCGTCCAAAAGCCATTCAAAAAAGTGTAAAAACCAGAAGTGCAGGACAGGCCAGGTAGAAAAGGGAGCCTTGTTAGGCTGATGGGCGGGATGTAAATTGCCAACGGCCACTCTGGAGAAGTGCATGGTGTTTCCTAAAACATCTAAAAAACAGAGCTAGAGAGCATAGGGCCCTTCCACTCGTGGGCGTATAAAATGGGAAAACGAAAAATCAACAAGACACAGGCACCCCAAAGTTTAGGACTGCTCTGTTTACAAGAACCTCCACTTCAGTACACGTTAAATATGCCAGGATAGCGAAAAATGGATAAAGAAGTGTGGTACTTATGTACAATGGCATATCACTCAGCCATGAAATCAGTGTCATACGGCTACTAGCAGCATGATGAGTGGATTTAGGTACGATGTTTCTAAGTGAAATAAGTCACACAGAAAAAGAAACTTATCATAAGATATCACTTATAGAGGGAAAGTAAAAATCGCTACCCATGACCTGATTACAAAACAGAACAGAGTCACACATTTAGAAAACACTGGATGGCTGCTTAACTGGAAAGGTGAGGTGCGGTGAGGCATAAAACAAGGGTTTGAAATTAGCACACATACCGTTCCATAAACCAAATATGTAACAGACAACACCTACCCCTTGCTCAGTGAACTGGACTCAACGCCCCGTATTCACCGCACAAGAGTATATCTGACAAGTAAGAATCTTAAAACCTATGTATTGATATCTCTCTGTAAATGAATCAAGTGGGTGTAAAGCGGCATAAACACAGCAGTGAAAATCAGCTAAACCCCATTATAAAAATAGATTACAGAAAAACCCCCAACAAAGACAGTGAAAGAGAGAGAAATTCGTAAAAAGTTCGTTCAGGGGCAGTGAAGCAAACTGGATCGACCATATCTAGACCCACAGCTGGATTAGATATAAGGCTGGACACTCTTGGGGCTGAGAGGATTGGTGAGGTTGGGTGAGCAAACGCCTACCCTTTAAAGTAATAGTGCATGGTACCCATTCTATGGGTCCCAAATCTCCAGGTTCAAGGGAATCTTCTTAGAGCAAAAAAATGCATGGGAAACCCAGTGGAAGGTAAACAGTGTGATCGGGAAAGGTTTCTGAAACGCACCTCTTTCCTCATCTCCTGGTGCTCGGGTTCGCCATTCCAGCCGCATTACTAACAATCTCCCCACTTGGAGAATCAGCACCTTTAACCTCCTGTTTCGTACAGGTTGCAATTTGTCCTGAGGATGAATGGGAAGAGGGGGAACCCATGAGAGGGTAGCTCTAGGTGTTCGGACAGGCACAGGTCACTCTAATTTCCATCAGGAAGAAGAATTAACCACAGGCTCAGCCTGCCCCATGGAACCAGATTGGGCCTGAAGCCATCCTGCGGTTTTTCGGCCAACTCCCAAAAGAGCGAGTTGAAAAATGGAGCTCAGGGGCACTGCAATTCACAAACCTGCAGAGTTATAAATGATAACTGTCGTCCACAAATATATTGAGGGAAGGCAACGAAGAGGATTTGAAAGCAAGGCAGAATTGCAGGAAACAGATTTCAGGAGGGAGATTCGAATCGCCTTTAAAGCACATGGAAAGCGGCAAAACCTCGACAATGATGCCCTTGGCCAAAAAGGGCGTATGCGTTTTTTCCTGAATATATTCAGGAAAAAACGCATACGCCCTTTTTGGTCAACCAAGAAACCTGGAAAGGCAAATCAGCGCTACAAAGAAGTCTCGCTTCCCATCGCTCAAAAGGGCCATGCTGAATAAAGGGTCAATACCAGAAATGCAGGAAAGGCCATGGAGAAATGGGAGCCTTGCTACGCTGATGGGCAGGATGTAAATTGCGAAGAGCCACTCTGGCGAAGTGCACGGTGTGTCCTGAAACATCTACAAAACACAGCTTAGAGAGCATAGGGCACTTCCACTCATGGGCGTATATACTGGGAAAACTAAAAATCAGCAAGACACAGGCACCCCAAAGTTTAGGGCTGCTCTGTTGACAAGAACCTCCACTTCGTTACACGTTAAATATCCCAGGAAAGAGAAAAATGGATAAAGAAGCTGTGGTCCTTATGTACAATGCAATATCACTCAGCCATGAAATCAACGTCATAAGGCTAGTAGCAGCATGATGAATGATTTTAGGTACGACGATTCTAAGTGAAATAAGTCACACAGAAAAAGACACTTATTATAAGATATCACTTATACAGGGAATGGAAAAACCGCTACCCTTGAACTGAATTACAAAACAGAACAGAGTCACTCGTTGAGAAAACACACTATGGCTGCTTAACTGGAAAGGTGAGGTGGGGTGATGCATAAAACAAGGGTTTCAAATTAACTCAGATACCGTTCCATATACCCAATATGTAATAGACAAGAAGTACGCCTTGCTCAGTGAACTGGACTCAACACACCCTATTCACCGCCCAAGAATATATCTGACTAGTAAGAATCTTAAAACATATGAATTGATATCTCTCTGTAAGTGAGTCAAGTGGGTGTAAAGCGGCATAAACACAGCAGTGAAAAGCAGATACACCCCATTATAAAATTCAATTACTTTTAAAAACCCGTGAAACAAAGACAGTGAAATAGAGAGAAATTCTTACAAAATTCGTTCAGGGGATGTGATGCCACCTGGATTGACCATATCTAGACCCACAGCTGATTGAGACATAAGGGTGGACACTCTTGGGGCTGAGAGGATTGGTGAGGTTGGGTGAGCAAATGCAGACCCTTTAAAGTAATACTGCGTGGTTCCCATCCCATGGGTCCCAAATCTCCAGGTTCAAGGGCATCTTCCTACATCGAAAAAATGCCTGAGAATCCCAGAAGATGGTACACCGTGTGATCAGGAAAGGTTTCTAAAACCCACCCCATTTCTCATCTCCTTGTGCTCGGGTTCGCCATTCCAGCCGCTTTACTAGCAATCTCCCTCTTGGAGAATCAGCACCTTTAAGCTCCTTTTCCGTACAGGTTGCAGTTTGTCCTGAGGATGAACGGGAAGAGGGGGAAACAATGAGAGGCTAGCGCTAGGTGTTGGGACAGGCACAGGCCACTCTAATTTCCCATCAGGAAGAAGAATTAACCACAGGCTCAGCCTGCCGCACGGAACCAGAATAGGGCCTTAAGCAATCCTGCGGTTTTGCGGCCAGCTTCCAAAAAAGCGAGTTGAAAAATGGAGCTCAGGGGCACTGCAATTCACAGTCCTGTAGAGTTATAAATGGTAACTCAAGTCCAAAAATATATTGAAGGAAGGCAACGAAGAGGAGTTAAAAGCAAGGCAGAATTGCAGGAAATTTATATAGTTTTTATGTTAAGTGTTTATATACATTTAACATACATTAGCCTATTTAGGTTAGCCCCATAATCCTAATTTTTCCATCCTTCCACCTTTCATTTTGGTTAACCATTAGTTTGTTTTATAAGTCTGTGAGTGTCTTTTTCTGTGGAGGTATGTTCATTGGTAGCAATCTTAGGATAACTTGTATAAATGATATCATAGTATAGTTGTCATTCCCTTTTGACTTACTTTACCTAATATGATTATTTCTAAGCTCATTTGTAGTCCTGAAAATGGCACTCTTCATTTTTTTCCCGAGGCTACTATTCCATTCTGTACATATACCACTTCTTCTTTGTCAATTCATCTGTTTATGGGCCTTTTTTTTGCTTCCATGTCTTGGCTATTTCAATATTGCTGCAGTGCACATTTGCCTGCCTCTGTCTTTCCGATTCTGGTGGTCTTAGATTATAGGCCCAAAAGGTGCCCTGCTACATCATCTGGTAGCTCAATTTTTACCTTTTAAAGCAGCTCCATTCAGTTTTCGTTAATGCTGTTACCACTTTACATCCCACCAGCTGCTAGAAGGTACAAAGTTCTCTAAAACCCCTTCAGCATTTATAGGTTGTAGACGTTTTGCTGATGGTCATTTGACTGGTGTGAGCTGAAACCTTTTTGGAGGTTGGATTTGCATGTGGCTAATAATTCCTTATACTGAGCTTTAGGCATGTCCTTTTTTTCTTTTCCTCTTTTTTATTTAAAGAGTGAGTACAACTCCTCTCTTCATATTGACTTCTTGAAAAATTTGTCATGTGTTGAATTTTCTTGCCTATTCCCTACCCCAGGGCATTTTTTGAGGGAAGGTGTCATTTACAGCCCTGCAGTCCTTGGGGCTATTAAGCAACCATTAGCACTGGGTTTAAAGCTGCTGTTGTGAGAAACAGCCACAAGGCGGCAGCATTATTACGTTCTCAGCCCTTGTTACTAGGGCAACAGAGTCTTCCTGGAGGTAGTGTTCCGAGGTTGTATATTAGAGAAGAATGTGCGGGGACAAGCCCCCAGATTTCAGGAGGTAGATACGAATCGCCTTTAGAGCACATGAAAAGCGGCAAAACGTCGACAATGATGCACTTGGCCAAAAAGGGCCTATGCGTTTTTTCCTGAATATATTCAGGAAAAAACGCATAGGCCCTTTTTGGCCAACCAAGCAAGCCGGAAAGGCAAATCAGCACTACAAATAAGTCTCGCTTCCCATCCGTCCAAAAGCCATTCAAAAAAGTGTAAAAACCAGAAGTGCAGGACAGGCCAGGTAGAAAAGGGAGCCTTGTTAGGCTGATGGGCGGGATGTAAATTGCCAACGGCCACTCTGGAGAAGTGCATGGTGTTTCCTAAAACATCTAAAAAACAGAGCTAGAGAGCATAGGGCCCTTCCACTCGTGGGCGTATAAAATGGGAAAACGAAAAATCAACAAGACACAGGCACCCCAAAGTTTAGGACTGCTCTGTTTACAAGAACCTCCACTTCAGTACACGTTAAATATGCCAGGATAGCGAAAAATGGATAAAGAAGTGTGGTACTTATGTACAATGGCATATCACTCAGCCATGAAATCAGTGTCATACGGCTACTAGCAGCATGATGAGTGGATTTAGGTACGATGTTTCTAAGTGAAATAAGTCACACAGAAAAAGAAACTTATCATAAGATATCACTTATAGAGGGAAAGTAAAAATCGCTACCCATGACCTGATTACAAAACAGAACAGAGTCACACATTTAGAAAACACTGGATGGCTGCTTAACTGGAAAGGTGAGGTGCGGTGAGGCATAAAACAAGGGTTTGAAATTAGCACACATACCGTTCCATAAACCAAATATGTAACAGACAACACCTACCCCTTGCTCAGTGAACTGGACTCAACGCCCCGTATTCACCGCACAAGAGTATATCTGACAAGTAAGAATCTTAAAACCTATGTATTGATATCTCTCTGTAAATGAATCAAGTGGGTGTAAAGCGGCATAAACACAGCAGTGAAAATCAGCTAAACCCCATTATAAAAATAGATTACAGAAAAACCCCCAACAAAGACAGTGAAAGAGAGAGAAATTCGTAAAAAGTTCGTTCAGGGGCAGTGAAGCAAACTGGATCGACCATATCTAGACCCACAGCTGGATTAGATATAAGGCTGGACACTCTTGGGGCTGAGAGGATTGGTGAGGTTGGGTGAGCAAACGCCTACCCTTTAAAGTAATAGTGCATGGTACCCATTCTATGGGTCCCAAATCTCCAGGTTCAAGGGAATCTTCTTAGAGCAAAAAAATGCATGGGAAACCCAGTGGAAGGTAAACAGTGTGATCGGGAAAGGTTTCTGAAACGCACCTCTTTCCTCATCTCCTGGTGCTCGGGTTCGCCATTCCAGCCGCATTACTAACAATCTCCCCACTTGGAGAATCAGCACCTTTAACCTCCTGTTTCGTACAGGTTGCAATTTGTCCTGAGGATGAATGGGAAGAGGGGGAACCCATGAGAGGGTAGCTCTAGGTGTTCGGACAGGCACAGGTCACTCTAATTTCCATCAGGAAGAAGAATTAACCACAGGCTCAGCCTGCCCCATGGAACCAGATTGGGCCTGAAGCCATCCTGCGGTTTTTCGGCCAACTCCCAAAAGAGCGAGTTGAAAAATGGAGCTCAGGGGCACTGCAATTCACAAACCTGCAGAGTTATAAATGATAACTGTCGTCCACAAATATATTGAGGGAAGGCAACGAAGAGGATTTGAAAGCAAGGCAGAATTGCAGGAAACAGATTTCAGGAGGGAGATTCGAATCGCCTTTAAAGCACATGGAAAGCGGCAAAACCTCGACAATGATGCCCTTGGCCAAAAAGGGCGTATGCGTTTTTTCCTGAATATATTCAGGAAAAAACGCATACGCCCTTTTTGGTCAACCAAGAAACCTGGAAAGGCAAATCAGCGCTACAAAGAAGTCTCGCTTCCCATCGCTCAAAAGGGCCATGCTGAATAAAGGGTCAATACCAGAAATGCAGGAAAGGCCATGGAGAAATGGGAGCCTTGCTACGCTGATGGGCAGGATGTAAATTGCGAAGAGCCACTCTGGCGAAGTGCACGGTGTGTCCTGAAACATCTACAAAACACAGCTTAGAGAGCATAGGGCACTTCCACTCATGGGCGTATATACTGGGAAAACTAAAAATCAGCAAGACACAGGCACCCCAAAGTTTAGGGCTGCTCTGTTGACAAGAACCTCCACTTCGTTACACGTTAAATATCCCAGGAAAGAGAAAAATGGATAAAGAAGCTGTGGTCCTTATGTACAATGCAATATCACTCAGCCATGAAATCAACGTCATAAGGCTAGTAGCAGCATGATGAATGATTTTAGGTACGACGATTCTAAGTGAAATAAGTCACACAGAAAAAGACACTTATTATAAGATATCACTTATACAGGGAATGGAAAAACCGCTACCCTTGAACTGAATTACAAAACAGAACAGAGTCACTCGTTGAGAAAACACACTATGGCTGCTTAACTGGAAAGGTGAGGTGGGGTGATGCATAAAACAAGGGTTTCAAATTAACTCAGATACCGTTCCATATACCCAATATGTAATAGACAAGAAGTACGCCTTGCTCAGTGAACTGGACTCAACACACCCTATTCACCGCCCAAGAATATATCTGACTAGTAAGAATCTTAAAACATATGAATTGATATCTCTCTGTAAGTGAGTCAAGTGGGTGTAAAGCGGCATAAACACAGCAGTGAAAAGCAGATACACCCCATTATAAAATTCAATTACTTTTAAAAACCCGTGAAACAAAGACAGTGAAATAGAGAGAAATTCTTACAAAATTCGTTCAGGGGATGTGATGCCACCTGGATTGACCATATCTAGACCCACAGCTGATTGAGACATAAGGGTGGACACTCTTGGGGCTGAGAGGATTGGTGAGGTTGGGTGAGCAAATGCAGACCCTTTAAAGTAATACTGCGTGGTTCCCATCCCATGGGTCCCAAATCTCCAGGTTCAAGGGCATCTTCCTACATCGAAAAAATGCCTGAGAATCCCAGAAGATGGTACACCGTGTGATCAGGAAAGGTTTCTAAAACCCACCCCATTTCTCATCTCCTTGTGCTCGGGTTCGCCATTCCAGCCGCTTTACTAGCAATCTCCCTCTTGGAGAATCAGCACCTTTAAGCTCCTTTTCCGTACAGGTTGCAGTTTGTCCTGAGGATGAACGGGAAGAGGGGGAAACAATGAGAGGCTAGCGCTAGGTGTTGGGACAGGCACAGGCCACTCTAATTTCCCATCAGGAAGAAGAATTAACCACAGGCTCAGCCTGCCGCACGGAACCAGAATAGGGCCTTAAGCAATCCTGCGGTTTTGCGGCCAGCTTCCAAAAAAGCGAGTTGAAAAATGGAGCTCAGGGGCACTGCAATTCACAGTCCTGTAGAGTTATAAATGGTAACTCAAGTCCAAAAATATATTGAAGGAAGGCAACGAAGAGGAGTTAAAAGCAAGGCAGAATTGCAGGAAATTTATATAGTTTTTATGTTAAGTGTTTATATACATTTAACATACATTAGCCTATTTAGGTTAGCCCCATAATCCTAATTTTTCCATCCTTCCACCTTTCATTTTGGTTAACCATTAGTTTGTTTTATAAGTCTGTGAGTGTCTTTTTCTGTGGAGGTATGTTCATTGGTAGCAATCTTAGGATAACTTGTATAAATGATATCATAGTATATTTGTCATTCCCTTTTGACTTACTTTACCTAATATGATTATTTCTAAGCTCATTTGTAGTCCTGAAAATGGCACTCTTCATTTTTTTCCCGAGGCTACTATTCCATTCTGTACATATACCACTTCTTCTTTGTCAATTCATCTGTTTATGGGCCTTTTTTTTGCTTCCATGTCTTGGCTATTTCAATATTGCTGCAGTGCACATTTGCCTGCCTCTGTCTTTCCGATTCTGGTGGTCTTAGATTATAGGCCCAAAAGGTGCCCTGCTACATCATCTGGTAGCTCAATTTTTACCTTTTAAAGCAGCTCCATTCAGTTTTCGTTAATGCTGTTACCACTTTACATCCCACCAGCTGCTAGAAGGTACAAAGTTCTCTAAAACCCCTTCAGCATTTATAGGTTGTAGACGTTTTGCTGATGGTCATTTGACTGGTGTGAGCTGAAACCTTTTTGGAGGTTGGATTTGCATGTGGCTAATAATTCCTTATACTGAGCTTTAGGCATGTCCTTTTTTTCTTTTCCTCTTTTTTATTTAAAGAGTGAGTACAACTCCTCTCTTCATATTGACTTCTTGAAAAATTTGTCATGTGTTGAATTTTCTTGCCTATTCCCTACCCCAGGGCATTTTTTGAGGGAAGGTGTCATTTACAGCCCTGCAGTCCTTGGGGCTATTAAGCAACCATTAGCACTGGGTTTAAAGCTGCTGTTGTGAGAAACAGCCACAAGGCGGCAGCATTATTACGTTCTCAGCCCTTGTTACTAGGGCAACAGAGTCTTCCTGGAGGTAGTGTTCCGAGGTTGTATATTAGAGAAGAATGTGCGGGGACAAGCCCCCAGATTTCAGGAGGTAGATACGAATCGCCTTTAGAGCACATGAAAAGCGGCAAAACGTCGACAATGATGCACTTGGCCAAAAAGGGCCTATGCGTTTTTTCCTGAATATATTCAGGAAAAAACGCATAGGCCCTTTTTGGCCAACCAAGCAAGCCGGAAAGGCAAATCAGCACTACAAATAAGTCTCGCTTCCCATCCGTCCAAAAGCCATTCAAAAAAGTGTAAAAACCAGAAGTGCAGGACAGGCCAGGTAGAAAAGGGAGCCTTGTTAGGCTGATGGGCGGGATGTAAATTGCCAACGGCCACTCTGGAGAAGTGCATGGTGTTTCCTAAAACATCTAAAAAACAGAGCTAGAGAGCATAGGGCCCTTCCACTCGTGGGCGTATAAAATGGGAAAACGAAAAATCAACAAGACACAGGCACCCCAAAGTTTAGGACTGCTCTGTTTACAAGAACCTCCACTTCAGTACACGTTAAATATGCCAGGATAGCGAAAAATGGATAAAGAAGTGTGGTACTTATGTACAATGGCATATCACTCAGCCATGAAATCAGTGTCATACGGCTACTAGCAGCATGATGAGTGGATTTAGGTACGATGTTTCTAAGTGAAATAAGTCACACAGAAAAAGAAACTTATCATAAGATATCACTTATAGAGGGAAAGTAAAAATCGCTACCCATGACCTGATTACAAAACAGAACAGAGTCACACATTTAGAAAACACTGGATGGCTGCTTAACTGGAAAGGTGAGGTGCGGTGAGGCATAAAACAAGGGTTTGAAATTAGCACACATACCGTTCCATAAACCAAATATGTAACAGACAACACCTACCCCTTGCTCAGTGAACTGGACTCAACGCCCCGTATTCACCGCACAAGAGTATATCTGACAAGTAAGAATCTTAAAACCTATGTATTGATATCTCTCTGTAAATGAATCAAGTGGGTGTAAAGCGGCATAAACACAGCAGTGAAAATCAGCTAAACCCCATTATAAAAATAGATTACAGAAAAACCCCCAACAAAGACAGTGAAAGAGAGAGAAATTCGTAAAAAGTTCGTTCAGGGGCAGTGAAGCAAACTGGATCGACCATATCTAGACCCACAGCTGGATTAGATATAAGGCTGGACACTCTTGGGGCTGAGAGGATTGGTGAGGTTGGGTGAGCAAACGCCTACCCTTTAAAGTAATAGTGCATGGTACCCATTCTATGGGTCCCAAATCTCCAGGTTCAAGGGAATCTTCTTAGAGCAAAAAAATGCATGGGAAACCCAGTGGAAGGTAAACAGTGTGATCGGGAAAGGTTTCTGAAACGCACCTCTTTCCTCATCTCCTGGTGCTCGGGTTCGCCATTCCAGCCGCATTACTAACAATCTCCCCACTTGGAGAATCAGCACCTTTAACCTCCTGTTTCGTACAGGTTGCAATTTGTCCTGAGGATGAATGGGAAGAGGGGGAACCCATGAGAGGGTAGCTCTAGGTGTTCGGACAGGCACAGGTCACTCTAATTTCCATCAGGAAGAAGAATTAACCACAGGCTCAGCCTGCCCCATGGAACCAGATTGGGCCTGAAGCCATCCTGCGGTTTTTCGGCCAACTCCCAAAAGAGCGAGTTGAAAAATGGAGCTCAGGGGCACTGCAATTCACAAACCTGCAGAGTTATAAATGATAACTGTCGTCCACAAATATATTGAGGGAAGGCAACGAAGAGGATTTGAAAGCAAGGCAGAATTGCAGGAAACAGATTTCAGGAGGGAGATTCGAATCGCCTTTAAAGCACATGGAAAGCGGCAAAACCTCGACAATGATGCCCTTGGCCAAAAAGGGCGTATGCGTTTTTTCCTGAATATATTCAGGAAAAAACGCATACGCCCTTTTTGGTCAACCAAGAAACCTGGAAAGGCAAATCAGCGCTACAAAGAAGTCTCGCTTCCCATCGCTCAAAAGGGCCATGCTGAATAAAGGGTCAATACCAGAAATGCAGGAAAGGCCATGGAGAAATGGGAGCCTTGCTACGCTGATGGGCAGGATGTAAATTGCGAAGAGCCACTCTGGCGAAGTGCACGGTGTGTCCTGAAACATCTACAAAACACAGCTTAGAGAGCATAGGGCACTTCCACTCATGGGCGTATATACTGGGAAAACTAAAAATCAGCAAGACACATGCACCCCAAAGTTTAGGGCTGCTCTGTTGACAAGAACCTCCACTTCGTTACACGTTAAATATCCCAGGAAAGAGAAAAATGGATAAAGAAGCTGTGGTCCTTATGTACAATGCAATATCACTCAGCCATGAAATCAACGTCATAAGGCTAGTAGCAGCATGATGAATGATTTTAGGTACGACGATTCTAAGTGAAATAAGTCACACAGAAAAAGACACTTATTATAAGATATCACTTATACAGGGAATGGAAAAACCGCTACCCTTGAACTGAATTACAAAACAGAACAGAGTCACTCGTTGAGAAAACACACTATGGCTGCTTAACTGGAAAGGTGAGGTGGGGTGATGCATAAAACAAGGGTTTCAAATTAACTCAGATACCGTTCCATATACCCAATATGTAATAGACAAGAAGTACGCCTTGCTCAGTGAACTGGACTCAACACACCCTATTCACCGCCCAAGAATATATCTGACTAGTAAGAATCTTAAAACATATGAATTGATATCTCTCTGTAAGTGAGTCAAGTGGGTGTAAAGCGGCATAAACACAGCAGTGAAAAGCAGATACACCCCATTATAAAATTCAATTACTTTTAAAAACCCGTGAAACAAAGACAGTGAAATAGAGAGAAATTCTTACAAAATTCGTTCAGGGGATGTGATGCCACCTGGATTGACCATATCTAGACCCACAGCTGATTGAGACATAAGGGTGGACACTCTTGGGGCTGAGAGGATTGGTGAGGTTGGGTGAGCAAATGCAGACCCTTTAAAGTAATACTGCGTGGTTCCCATCCCATGGGTCCCAAATCTCCAGGTTCAAGGGCATCTTCCTACATCGAAAAAATGCCTGAGAATCCCAGAAGATGGTACACCGTGTGATCAGGAAAGGTTTCTAAAACCCACCCCATTTCTCATCTCCTTGTGCTCGGGTTCGCCATTCCAGCCGCTTTACTAGCAATCTCCCTCTTGGAGAATCAGCACCTTTAAGCTCCTTTTCCGTACAGGTTGCAGTTTGTCCTGAGGATGAACGGGAAGAGGGGGAAACAATGAGAGGCTAGCGCTAGGTGTTGGGACAGGCACAGGCCACTCTAATTTCCCATCAGGAAGAAGAATTAACCACAGGCTCAGCCTGCCGCACGGAACCAGAATAGGGCCTTAAGCAATCCTGCGGTTTTGCGGCCAGCTTCCAAAAAAGCGAGTTGAAAAATGGAGCTCAGGGGCACTGCAATTCACAGTCCTGTAGAGTTATAAATGGTAACTCAAGTCCAAAAATATATTGAAGGAAGGCAACGAAGAGGAGTTAAAAGCAAGGCAGAATTGCAGGAAATTTATATAGTTTTTATGTTAAGTGTTTATATACATTTAACATACATTAGCCTATTTAGGTTAGCCCCATAATCCTAATTTTTCCATCCTTCCACCTTTCATTTTGGTTAACCATTAGTTTGTTTTATAAGTCTGTGAGTGTCTTTTTCTGTGGAGGTATGTTCATTGGTAGCAATCTTAGGATAACTTGTATAAATGATATCATAGTATATTTGTCATTCCCTTTTGACTTACTTTACCTAATATGATTATTTCTAAGCTCATTTGTAGTCCTGAAAATGGCACTCTTCATTTTTTTCCCGAGGCTACTATTCCATTCTGTACATATACCACTTCTTCTTTGTCAATTCATCTGTTTATGGGCCTTTTTTTTGCTTCCATGTCTTGGCTATTTCAATATTGCTGCAGTGCACATTTGCCTGCCTCTGTCTTTCCGATTCTGGTGGTCTTAGATTATAGGCCCAAAAGGTGCCCTGCTACATCATCTGGTAGCTCAATTTTTACCTTTTAAAGCAGCTCCATTCAGTTTTCGTTAATGCTGTTACCACTTTACATCCCACCAGCTGCTAGAAGGTACAAAGTTCTCTAAAACCCCTTCAGCATTTATAGGTTGTAGACGTTTTGCTGATGGTCATTTGACTGGTGTGAGCTGAAACCTTTTTGGAGGTTGGATTTGCATGTGGCT
>NW_028124232.1:0-41317 GCF_965194825.1 Balaenoptera physalus | reverse complement strand
GAGACTTGAAGACATTCCTTGCCTACCTCTCCTTGAAGGCAGCGGTTAGCACTGTGTTCCAGGGCCCAAAATCTGACCTGGGGAGGCCTTCGGTCTCCACGAGGAGGCAGGCTTTGGGTTCAGTATATGTACGAGTTTCTCAGGAGCAAGTTCTGCTTCCCTTATTTCGCCTCCTTTGGCTGTGTTTGGCAGCCCTTGGTATGCCCTAGGCCCTCGAAAGCAAGAGATTTTCACGGGGGGCCTTTGGAACGGGATACTGATCGAAGGACACTACGGCCACTGTTTGCTCCCATCCAGCCACAGCTCTTCTGTGTTTCATAGGGCGGGGAGGGATAACGAATGGGCACACAGGGTTTATGTTCTTGAAGAGATGTGTACGGCGTTGAGGGAAGGGGTCATTTCAAGGCTATGCCAAACTCGGTGTTCTGAGACGGAATAGGAGTCCCAGCCTGGCAGTCTGCAAGAAAGGACGTCTTCACTGAGGAGAGAATGTGCTGTTCTTTCCCCACAAGATGCGGGGCGTTGGAGACTTTCTTGCTCTTCCCTGAATGCACTTTACAGACTGTAGCTGAACGGTGGGCTAAGCGCAGAGAGACCTGCACCAGTAACCTTCTAAACTGTCATTGGGAATTGGCTGGGTCTTTGTGCTCCAAGGCTGAGTAGAACAGCTAACCTCTTCCAAACCAGAGAGAGGCAGGTCTCCTTCTCGGCGGTCCTACATGATATGCTGTCTCACGAGCTCAAAGCAAAGAAATCCTGGGCAACTGTTGCTTCTGGACAAGTCCCGTAACCTTGGGCAACGGGGTATTCCTAGAAGGAGAAGGAGGCCGTTGTTTCCTCCCATCACGCTGCAACTCCTTTGTGTTTCATGGGAGGTAAGATGTAATGAAAGGGGACCCATGGAGTATAGTCTTTAAGAGATGTGTCCGGCCTTGAGGGAAGGGGTCATTTCAGGGCTATGCCGAACTCGGCGTTCTGAAAAGGAATAGGAGCTCGGGCCAGGCAGGCTGCAAGAAAAGATTTCTTTACGAAGAGGAAATGTGCCGTTCCTAAACAACATGGTGCGGGAGGCTGCAGCGTCTATGCTACTTCACTGAATGCACCTAGGAGACAGGAGCAGAGCAGGGGGCTGACGGCAGAGAGACCTTCAATACTACAGTTCTAAAGTATCATTGGGAGCTGACTGGACCTCTGTGTTCAAAGGCTCACAGGCAGAAAAACGAACCTCTGAAAACCCGCAGAAAGGCTGGTCTCCTTCTCTGCGGTTCTGCATGATATGCTGTCTCCCGAGCTCAAAGCAAAGAAACCCTTGGCAACTGTTGCTTCTGGACAAGGCTCGTAACCTTGGGCAATGGGGTATTCCTAGAAGGAGAAGGAGGCCGTGTTTCCTCCCATCACGCTACAACTCCTTTGTGTTTCATGGGAAGTAAGATGTAATGAATGGGAACCCATGGAGTATAGTCTTTAAGAGATGTGTCCGGCCTTGAGGGAAGGGGTTATTTCAGGCTATGCCGAACTTGAGGTTCTGAAAAGGAATAGGAGCTCGGGCCAGGCAGGCTGCAAGAAAAGATTTCTCTACGGAGAGGAAATGTGCCGTTCCTAAACAACATGGTGCGGGAGGCTGCAGAGTGTATGCTAATTCACTGAATGCACCTAGGAGACGGGAGCTGAGCAGGGGGCTGATGGCAGAGAGACCTTCAATACTACAGTTCCAAAGTATCATTGGGAGCTGACTGGATCTCTGTGTTCAAAGGCTCGAAGGCAGAAAAGCGAACCTTTGAAAACACGCAGAAAGGCTGGTCTCCTTCTCTGCGATTCTGCATGATATGCTGTCTCACGAGCTCCTGGGAAAGAACTCCTTGGCTACTGCCGCTTCTGGGCAAGGACATCCAGCTAAGCGGCTGGGCAAGGTTGTGCAGAAAGTCCCCGAAATGTAACACTAGGTTTCTATTAGGAAACATGCTGTGTCACTCTCCAGAAGTGCCCCACTGACCCCTGAAGGGTCTAGAAGCTTTTTCAAGCCACGTACAGCTCAGAGTCTCCCAGCGTCCCCAGGTTTCCTTTCATGTATCCTAGCACACAGCAGAAAGGTTCCTCGGGACGTGAAGCTGTGCTGGCTTCGGGAAAGTTATTTTTCGCAGGGGGGACAGAGGCAATTCAATCTAACCCTGTCAAGGCAGCATCTGCATTTTCTTCTCTCATGGCGCACTGCACGGGGTTCCATGAACCTGAAAAGCTCTCAACGTGTCGCTGACATAACGGGGCAATCAACCTCACTGGTTTCAGCGGAATTCGAGGGTCCAACTCCTCAAGAGGCCTCATCCCTCACGAGCCCCCTAGAAGAAATGTTGCGTCTTGTGTCTCACCATCAAGAGGAGTTCTGTGCACCTTGTTGGTTCCTGGAGCATAGGAAAGATACACTCAATGTGCGGATGTAGGAAGTATACCAGGGCAGACGTCCGTTCACATGCTTCTCCTCTAGGAACTATCCTGCCTGCCCAGAGAGCACTGTGCTCCAAAAGAGTGGCAGTGAAGGCCGTTCACACACCACAGCAATGGCCTCTTTCCCCTCAGAGAACTTGGAAGCGTTTGCTACACTCCAGTAAAACTGGCTGCTCAGGCAGGACGTTCGGGCAGGCTGTGGATATTTTCCACTCAAGCTGAACAGGCCCTGAGAGGCAGGCGAGACTTGAAGACATTCCTTGCCTACCTCTCCTTGAAGGCAGCGGTTAGCACTGTGTTCCAGGGCCCAAAATCTGACCTGGGGAGGCCTTCGGTCTCCACGAGGAGGCAGGCTTTGGGTTCAGTATATGTACGAGTTTCTCAGGAGCAAGTTCTGCTTCCCTTATTTCGCCTCCTTTGGCTGTGTTTGGCAGCCCTTGGTATGCCCTAGGCCCTCGAAAGCAAGAGATTTTCACGGGGGGCCTTTGGAACGGGATACTGATCGAAGGACACTACGGCCACTGTTTGCTCCCATCCAGCCACAGCTCTTCTGTGTTTCATAGGGCGGGGAGGGATAACGAATGGGCACACAGGGTTTATGTTCTTGAAGAGATGTGTACGGCGTTGAGGGAAGGGGTCATTTCAAGGCTATGCCAAACTCGGTGTTCTGAGACGGAATAGGAGTCCCAGCCTGGCAGTCTGCAAGAAAGGACGTCTTCACTGAGGAGAGAATGTGCTGTTCTTTCCCCACAAGATGCGGGGCGTTGGAGACTTTCTTGCTCTTCCCTGAATGCACTTTACAGACTGTAGCTGAACGGTGGGCTAAGCGCAGAGAGACCTGCACCAGTAACCTTCTAAACTGTCATTGGGAATTGGCTGGGTCTTTGTGCTCCAAGGCTGAGTAGAACAGCTAACCTCTTCCAAACCAGAGAGAGGCAGGTCTCCTTCTCGGCGGTCCTACATGATATGCTGTCTCACGAGCTCAAAGCAAAGAAATCCTGGGCAACTGTTGCTTCTGGACAAGTCCCGTAACCTTGGGCAACGGGGTATTCCTAGAAGGAGAAGGAGGCCGTTGTTTCCTCCCATCACGCTGCAACTCCTTTGTGTTTCATGGGAGGTAAGATGTAATGAAAGGGGACCCATGGAGTATAGTCTTTAAGAGATGTGTCCGGCCTTGAGGGAAGGGGTCATTTCAGGGCTATGCCGAACTCGGCGTTCTGAAAAGGAATAGGAGCTCGGGCCAGGCAGGCTGCAAGAAAAGATTTCTTTACGAAGAGGAAATGTGCCGTTCCTAAACAACATGGTGCGGGAGGCTGCAGCGTCTATGCTACTTCACTGAATGCACCTAGGAGACAGGAGCAGAGCAGGGGGCTGACGGCAGAGAGACCTTCAATACTACAGTTCTAAAGTATCATTGGGAGCTGACTGGACCTCTGTGTTCAAAGGCTCACAGGCAGAAAAACGAACCTCTGAAAACCCGCAGAAAGGCTGGTCTCCTTCTCTGCGGTTCTGCATGATATGCTGTCTCCCGAGCTCAAAGCAAAGAAACCCTTGGCAACTGTTGCTTCTGGACAAGGCTCGTAACCTTGGGCAATGGGGTATTCCTAGAAGGAGAAGGAGGCCGTGTTTCCTCCCATCACGCTACAACTCCTTTGTGTTTCATGGGAAGTAAGATGTAATGAATGGGAACCCATGGAGTATAGTCTTTAAGAGATGTGTCCGGCCTTGAGGGAAGGGGTTATTTCAGGCTATGCCGAACTTGAGGTTCTGAAAAGGAATAGGAGCTCGGGCCAGGCAGGCTGCAAGAAAAGATTTCTCTACGGAGAGGAAATGTGCCGTTCCTAAACAACATGGTGCGGGAGGCTGCAGAGTGTATGCTAATTCACTGAATGCACCTAGGAGACGGGAGCTGAGCAGGGGGCTGATGGCAGAGAGACCTTCAATACTACAGTTCCAAAGTATCATTGGGAGCTGACTGGATCTCTGTGTTCAAAGGCTCGAAGGCAGAAAAGCGAACCTTTGAAAACACGCAGAAAGGCTGGTCTCCTTCTCTGCGATTCTGCATGATATGCTGTCTCACGAGCTCCTGGGAAAGAACTCCTTGGCTACTGCCGCTTCTGGGCAAGGACATCCAGCTAAGCGGCTGGGCAAGGTTGTGCAGAAAGTCCCCGAAATGTAACACTAGGTTTCTATTAGGAAACATGCTGTGTCACTCTCCAGAAGTGCCCCACTGACCCCTGAAGGGTCTAGAAGCTTTTTCAAGCCACGTACAGCTCAGAGTCTCCCAGCGTCCCCAGGTTTCCTTTCATGTATCCTAGCACACAGCAGAAAGGTTCCTCGGGACGTGAAGCTGTGCTGGCTTCGGGAAAGTTATTTTTCGCAGGGGGGACAGAGGCAATTCAATCTAACCCTGTCAAGGCAGCATCTGCATTTTCTTCTCTCATGGCGCACTGCACGGGGTTCCATGAACCTGAAAAGCTCTCAACGTGTCGCTGACATAACGGGGCAATCAACCTCACTGGTTTCAGCGGAATTCGAGGGTCCAACTCCTCAAGAGGCCTCATCCCTCACGAGCCCCCTAGAAGAAATGTTGCGTCTTGTGTCTCACCATCAAGAGGAGTTCTGTGCACCTTGTTGGTTCCTGGAGCATAGGAAAGATACACTCAATGTGCGGATGTAGGAAGTATACCAGGGCAGACGTCCGTTCACATGCTTCTCCTCTAGGAACTATCCTGCCTGCCCAGAGAGCACTGTGCTCCAAAAGAGTGGCAGTGAAGGCCGTTCACACACCACAGCAATGGCCTCTTTCCCCTCAGAGAACTTGGAAGCGTTTGCTACACTCCAGTAAAACTGGCTGCTCAGGCAGGACGTTCGGGCAGGCTGTGGATATTTTCCACTCAAGCTGAACAGGCCCTGAGAGGCAGGCGAGACTTGAAGACATTCCTTGCCTACCTCTCCTTGAAGGCAGCGGTTAGCACTGTGTTCCAGGGCCCAAAATCTGACCTGGGGAGGCCTTCGGTCTCCACGAGGAGGCAGGCTTTGGGTTCAGTATATGTACGAGTTTCTCAGGAGCAAGTTCTGCTTCCCTTATTTCGCCTCCTTTGGCTGTGTTTGGCAGCCCTTGGTATGCCCTAGGCCCTCGAAAGCAAGAGATTTTCACGGGGGGCCTTTGGAACGGGATATTGATCGAAGGACACTACGGCCACTGTTTGCTCCCATCCAGCCACAGCTCTTCTGTGTTTCATAGGGCGGGGAGGGATAACGAATGGGCACACAGGGTTTATGTTCTTGAAGAGATGTGTACGGCGTTGAGGGAAGGGGTCATTTCAAGGCTATGCCAAACTCGGTGTTCTGAGACGGAATAGGAGTCCCAGCCTGGCAGTCTGCAAGAAAGGACGTCTTCACTGAGGAGAGAATGTGCTGTTCTTTCCCCACAAGATGCGGGGCGTTGGAGACTTTCTTGCTCTTCCCTGAATGCACTTTACAGACTGTAGCTGAACGGTGGGCTAAGCGCAGAGAGACCTGCACCAGTAACCTTCTAAACTGTCATTGGGAATTGGCTGGGTCTTTGTGCTCCAAGGCTGAGTAGAACAGCTAACCTCTTCCAAACCAGAGAGAGGCAGGTCTCCTTCTCGGCGGTCCTACATGATATGCTGTCTCACGAGCTCAAAGCAAAGAAATCCTGGGCAACTGTTGCTTCTGGACAAGTCCCGTAACCTTGGGCAACGGGGTATTCCTAGAAGGAGAAGGAGGCCGTTGTTTCCTCCCATCACGCTGCAACTCCTTTGTGTTTCATGGGAGGTAAGATGTAATGAAAGGGGACCCATGGAGTATAGTCTTTAAGAGATGTGTCCGGCCTTGAGGGAAGGGGTCATTTCAGGGCTATGCCGAACTCGGCGTTCTGAAAAGGAATAGGAGCTCGGGCCAGGCAGGCTGCAAGAAAAGATTTCTTTACGAAGAGGAAATGTGCCGTTCCTAAACAACATGGTGCGGGAGGCTGCAGCGTCTATGCTACTTCACTGAATGCACCTAGGAGACAGGAGCAGAGCAGGGGGCTGACGGCAGAGAGACCTTCAATACTACAGTTCTAAAGTATCATTGGGAGCTGACTGGACCTCTGTGTTCAAAGGCTCACAGGCAGAAAAACGAACCTCTGAAAACCCGCAGAAAGGCTGGTCTCCTTCTCTGCGGTTCTGCATGATATGCTGTCTCCCGAGCTCAAAGCAAAGAAACCCTTGGCAACTGTTGCTTCTGGACAAGGCTCGTAACCTTGGGCAATGGGGTATTCCTAGAAGGAGAAGGAGGCCGTGTTTCCTCCCATCACGCTACAACTCCTTTGTGTTTCATGGGAAGTAAGATGTAATGAATGGGAACCCATGGAGTATAGTCTTTAAGAGATGTGTCCGGCCTTGAGGGAAGGGGTTATTTCAGGCTATGCCGAACTTGAGGTTCTGAAAAGGAATAGGAGCTCGGGCCAGGCAGGCTGCAAGAAAAGATTTCTCTACGGAGAGGAAATGTGCCGTTCCTAAACAACATGGTGCGGGAGGCTGCAGAGTGTATGCTAATTCACTGAATGCACCTAGGAGACGGGAGCTGAGCAGGGGGCTGATGGCAGAGAGACCTTCAATACTACAGTTCCAAAGTATCATTGGGAGCTGACTGGATCTCTGTGTTCAAAGGCTCGAAGGCAGAAAAGCGAACCTTTGAAAACACGCAGAAAGGCTGGTCTCCTTCTCTGCGATTCTGCATGATATGCTGTCTCACGAGCTCCTGGGAAAGAACTCCTTGGCTACTGCCGCTTCTGGGCAAGGACATCCAGCTAAGCGGCTGGGCAAGGTTGTGAAGAAAGTCCCCGAAATGTAACACTAGGTTTCTATTAGGAAACATGCTGTGTCACTCTCCAGAAGTGCCCCACTGACCCCTGAAGGGTCTAGAAGCTTTTTCAAGCCACGTACAGCTCAGAGTCTCCCAGCGTCCCCAGGTTTCCTTTCATGTATCCTAGCACACAGCAGAAAGGTTCCTCGGGACGTGAAGCTGTGCTGGCTTCGGGAAAGTTATTTTTCGCAGGGGGGACAGAGGCAATTCAATCTAACCCTGTCAAGGCAGCATCTGCATTTTCTTCTCTCATGGCGCACTGCACGGGGTTCCATGAACCTGAAAAGCTCTCAACGTGTCGCTGACATAACGGGGCAATCAACCTCACTGGTTTCAGCGGAATTCGAGGGTCCAACTCCTCAAGAGGCCTCATCCCTCACGAGCCCGCTAGAAGAAATGTTGCGTCTTGTGTCTCACCATCAAGAGGAGTTCTGTGCACCTTGTTGGTTCCTGGAGCATAGGAAAGATACACTCAATGTGCGGATGTAGGAAGTATACCAGGGCAGACGTCCGTTCACATGCTTCTCCTCTAGGAACTATCCTGCCTGCCCAGAGAGCACTGTGCTCCAAAAGAGTGGCAGTGAAGGCCGTTCACACACCACAGCAATGGCCTCTTTCCCCTCAGAGAACTTGGAAGCGTTTGCTACACTCCAGTAAAACTGGCTGCTCAGGCAGGACGTTCGGGCAGGCTGTGGATATTTTCCACTCAAGCTGAACAGGCCCTGAGAGGCAGGCGAGACTTGAAGACATTCCTTGCCTACCTCTCCTTGAAGGCAGCGGTTAGCACTGTGTTCCAGGGCCCAAAATCTGACCTGGGGAGGCCTTCGGTCTCCACGAGGAGGCAGGCTTTGGGTTCAGTATATGTACGAGTTTCTCAGGAGCAAGTTCTGCTTCCCTTATTTCGCCTCCTTTGGCTGTGTTTGGCAGCCCTTGGTATGCCCTAGGCCCTCGAAAGCAAGAGATTTTCACGGGGGGCCTTTGGAACGGGATATTGATCGAAGGACACTACGGCCACTGTTTGCTCCCATCCAGCCACAGCTCTTCTGTGTTTCATAGGGCGGGGAGGGATAACGAATGGGCACACAGGGTTTATGTTCTTGAAGAGATGTGTACGGCGTTGAGGGAAGGGGTCATTTCAAGGCTATGCCAAACTCGGTGTTCTGAGACGGAATAGGAGTCCCAGCCTGGCAGTCTGCAAGAAAGGACGTCTTCACTGAGGAGAGAATGTGCTGTTCTTTCCCCACAAGATGCGGGGCGTTGGAGACTTTCTTGCTCTTCCCTGAATGCACTTTACAGACTGTAGCTGAACGGTGGGCTAAGCGCAGAGAGACCTGCACCAGTAACCTTCTAAACTGTCATTGGGAATTGGCTGGGTCTTTGTGCTCCAAGGCTGAGTAGAACAGCTAACCTCTTCCAAACCAGAGAGAGGCAGGTCTCCTTCTCGGCGGTCCTACATGATATGCTGTCTCACGAGCTCAAAGCAAAGAAATCCTGGGCAACTGTTGCTTCTGGACAAGTCCCGTAACCTTGGGCAACGGGGTATTCCTAGAAGGAGAAGGAGGCCGTTGTTTCCTCCCATCACGCTGCAACTCCTTTGTGTTTCATGGGAGGTAAGATGTAATGAAAGGGGACCCATGGAGTATAGTCTTTAAGAGATGTGTCCGGCCTTGAGGGAAGGGGTCATTTCAGGGCTATGCCGAACTCGGCGTTCTGAAAAGGAATAGGAGCTCGGGCCAGGCAGGCTGCAAGAAAAGATTTCTTTACGAAGAGGAAATGTGCCGTTCCTAAACAACATGGTGCGGGAGGCTGCAGCGTCTATGCTACTTCACTGAATGCACCTAGGAGACAGGAGCAGAGCAGGGGGCTGACGGCAGAGAGACCTTCAATACTACAGTTCTAAAGTATCATTGGGAGCTGACTGGACCTCTGTGTTCAAAGGCTCACAGGCAGAAAAACGAACCTCTGAAAACCCGCAGAAAGGCTGGTCTCCTTCTCTGCGGTTCTGCATGATATGCTGTCTCCCGAGCTCAAAGCAAAGAAACCCTTGGCAACTGTTGCTTCTGGACAAGGCTCGTAACCTTGGGCAATGGGGTATTCCTAGAAGGAGAAGGAGGCCGTGTTTCCTCCCATCACGCTACAACTCCTTTGTGTTTCATGGGAAGTAAGATGTAATGAATGGGAACCCATGGAGTATAGTCTTTAAGAGATGTGTCCGGCCTTGAGGGAAGGGGTTATTTCAGGCTATGCCGAACTTGAGGTTCTGAAAAGGAATAGGAGCTCGGGCCAGGCAGGCTGCAAGAAAAGATTTCTCTACGGAGAGGAAATGTGCCGTTCCTAAACAACATGGTGCGGGAGGCTGCAGAGTGTATGCTAATTCACTGAATGCACCTAGGAGACGGGAGCTGAGCAGGGGGCTGATGGCAGAGAGACCTTCAATACTACAGTTCCAAAGTATCATTGGGAGCTGACTGGATCTCTGTGTTCAAAGGCTCGAAGGCAGAAAAGCGAACCTTTGAAAACACGCAGAAAGGCTGGTCTCCTTCTCTGCGATTCTGCATGATATGCTGTCTCACGAGCTCCTGGGAAAGAACTCCTTGGCTACTGCCGCTTCTGGGCAAGGACATCCAGCTAAGCGGCTGGGCAAGGTTGTGAAGAAAGTCCCCGAAATGTAACACTAGGTTTCTATTAGGAAACATGCTGTGTCACTCTCCAGAAGTGCCCCACTGACCCCTGAAGGGTCTAGAAGCTTTTTCAAGCCACGTACAGCTCAGAGTCTCCCAGCGTCCCCAGGTTTCCTTTCATGTATCCTAGCACACAGCAGAAAGGTTCCTCGGGACGTGAAGCTGTGCTGGCTTCGGGAAAGTTATTTTTCGCAGGGGGGACAGAGGCAATTCAATCTAACCCTGTCAAGGCAGCATCTGCATTTTCTTCTCTCATGGCGCACTGCACGGGGTTCCATGAACCTGAAAAGCTCTCAACGTGTCGCTGACATAACGGGGCAATCAACCTCACTGGTTTCAGCGGAATTCGAGGGTCCAACTCCTCAAGAGGCCTCATCCCTCACGAGCCCGCTAGAAGAAATGTTGCGTCTTGTGTCTCACCATCAAGAGGAGTTCTGTGCACCTTGTTGGTTCCTGGAGCATAGGAAAGATACACTCAATGTGCGGATGTAGGAAGTATACCAGGGCAGACGTCCGTTCACATGCTTCTCCTCTAGGAACTATCCTGCCTGCCCAGAGAGCACTGTGCTCCAAAAGAGTGGCAGTGAAGGCCGTTCACACACCACAGCAATGGCCTCTTTCCCCTCAGAGAACTTGGAAGCGTTTGCTACACTCCAGTAAAACTGGCTGCTCAGGCAGGACGTTCGGGCAGGCTGTGGATATTTTCCACTCAAGCTGAACAGGCCCTGAGAGGCAGGCGAGACTTGAAGACATTCCTTGCCTACCTCTCCTTGAAGGCAGCGGTTAGCACTGTGTTCCAGGGCCCAAAATCTGACCTGGGGAGGCCTTCGGTCTCCACGAGGAGGCAGGCTTTGGGTTCAGTATATGTACGAGTTTCTCAGGAGCAAGTTCTGCTTCCCTTATTTCGCCTCCTTTGGCTGTGTTTGGCAGCCCTTGGTATGCCCTAGGCCCTCGAAAGCAAGAGATTTTCACGGGGGGCCTTTGGAACGGGATATTGATCGAAGGACACTACGGCCACTGTTTGCTCCCATCCAGCCACAGCTCTTCTGTGTTTCATAGGGCGGGGAGGGATAACGAATGGGCACACAGGGTTTATGTTCTTGAAGAGATGTGTACGGCGTTGAGGGAAGGGGTCATTTCAAGGCTATGCCAAACTCGGTGTTCTGAGACGGAATAGGAGTCCCAGCCTGGCAGTCTGCAAGAAAGGACGTCTTCACTGAGGAGAGAATGTGCTGTTCTTTCCCCACAAGATGCGGGGCGTTGGAGACTTTCTTGCTCTTCCCTGAATGCACTTTACAGACTGTAGCTGAACGGTGGGCTAAGCGCAGAGAGACCTGCACCAGTAACCTTCTAAACTGTCATTGGGAATTGGCTGGGTCTTTGTGCTCCAAGGCTGAGTAGAACAGCTAACCTCTTCCAAACCAGAGAGAGGCAGGTCTCCTTCTCGGCGGTCCTACATGATATGCTGTCTCACGAGCTCAAAGCAAAGAAATCCTGGGCAACTGTTGCTTCTGGACAAGTCCCGTAACCTTGGGCAACGGGGTATTCCTAGAAGGAGAAGGAGGCCGTTGTTTCCTCCCATCACGCTGCAACTCCTTTGTGTTTCATGGGAGGTAAGATGTAATGAAAGGGGACCCATGGAGTATAGTCTTTAAGAGATGTGTCCGGCCTTGAGGGAAGGGGTCATTTCAGGGCTATGCCGAACTCGGCGTTCTGAAAAGGAATAGGAGCTCGGGCCAGGCAGGCTGCAAGAAAAGATTTCTTTACGAAGAGGAAATGTGCCGTTCCTAAACAACATGGTGCGGGAGGCTGCAGCGTCTATGCTACTTCACTGAATGCACCTAGGAGACAGGAGCAGAGCAGGGGGCTGACGGCAGAGAGACCTTCAATACTACAGTTCTAAAGTATCATTGGGAGCTGACTGGACCTCTGTGTTCAAAGGCTCACAGGCAGAAAAACGAACCTCTGAAAACCCGCAGAAAGGCTGGTCTCCTTCTCTGCGGTTCTGCATGATATGCTGTCTCCCGAGCTCAAAGCAAAGAAACCCTTGGCAACTGTTGCTTCTGGACAAGGCTCGTAACCTTGGGCAATGGGGTATTCCTAGAAGGAGAAGGAGGCCGTGTTTCCTCCCATCACGCTACAACTCCTTTGTGTTTCATGGGAAGTAAGATGTAATGAATGGGAACCCATGGAGTATAGTCTTTAAGAGATGTGTCCGGCCTTGAGGGAAGGGGTTATTTCAGGCTATGCCGAACTTGAGGTTCTGAAAAGGAATAGGAGCTCGGGCCAGGCAGGCTGCAAGAAAAGATTTCTCTACGGAGAGGAAATGTGCCGTTCCTAAACAACATGGTGCGGGAGGCTGCAGAGTGTATGCTAATTCACTGAATGCACCTAGGAGACGGGAGCTGAGCAGGGGGCTGATGGCAGAGAGACCTTCAATACTACAGTTCCAAAGTATCATTGGGAGCTGACTGGATCTCTGTGTTCAAAGGCTCGAAGGCAGAAAAGCGAACCTTTGAAAACACGCAGAAAGGCTGGTCTCCTTCTCTGCGATTCTGCATGATATGCTGTCTCACGAGCTCCTGGGAAAGAACTCCTTGGCTACTGCCGCTTCTGGGCAAGGACATCCAGCTAAGCGGCTGAGCAAGGTTGTGAAGAAAGTCCCCGAAATGTAACACTAGGTTTCTATTAGGAAACATGCTGTGTCACTCTCCAGAAGTGCCCCACTGACCCCTGAAGGGTCTAGAAGCTTTTTCAAGCCACGTACAGCTCAGAGTCTCCCAGCGTCCCCAGGTTTCCTTTCATGTATCCTAGCACACAGCAGAAAGGTTCCTCGGGACGTGAAGCTGTGCTGGCTTCGGGAAAGTTATTTTTCGCAGGGGGGACAGAGGCAATTCAATCTAACCCTGTCAAGGCAGCATCTGCATTTTCTTCTCTCATGGCGCACTGCACGGGGTTCCATGAACCTGAAATGCTCTCAACGTGTCGCTGACATAACGGGGCAATCAACCTCACTGGTTTCAGCGGAATTCGAGGGTCCAACTCCTCAAGAGGCCTCATCCCTCACGAGCCCCCTAGAAGAAATGTTGCGTCTTGTGTCTCACCATCAAGAGGAGTTCTGTGCACCTTGTTGGTTCCTGGAGCATAGGAAAGATACACTCAATGTGCGGATGTAGGAAGTATACCAGGGCAGACGTCCGTTCACATGCTTCTCCTCTAGGAACTATCCTGCCTGCCCAGAGAGCACTGTGCTCCAAAAGAGTGGCAGTGAAGGCCGTTCACACACCACAGCAATGGCCTCTTTCCCCTCAGAGAACTTGGAAGCGTTTGCTACACTCCAGTAAAACTGGCTGCTCAGGCAGGACGTTCGGGCAGGCTGTGGATATTTTCCACTCAAGCTGAACAGGCCCTGAGAGGCAGGCGAGACTTGAAGACATTCCTTGCCTACCTCTCCTTGAAGGCAGCGGTTAGCACTGTGTTCCAGGGCCCAAAATCTGACCTGGGGAGGCCTTCGGTCTCCACGAGGAGGCAGGCTTTGGGTTCAGTATATGTACGAGTTTCTCAGGAGCAAGTTCTGCTTCCCTTATTTCGCCTCCTTTGGCTGTGTTTGGCAGCCCTTGGTATGCCCTAGGCCCTCGAAAGCAAGAGATTTTCACGGGGGGCCTTTGGAACGGGATATTGATCGAAGGACACTACGGCCACTGTTTGCTCCCATCCAGCCACAGCTCTTCTGTGTTTCATAGGGCGGGGAGGGATAACGAATGGGCACACAGGGTTTATGTTCTTGAAGAGATGTGTACGGCGTTGAGGGAAGGGGTCATTTCAAGGCTATGCCAAACTCGGTGTTCTGAGACGGAATAGGAGTCCCAGCCTGGCAGTCTGCAAGAAAGGACGTCTTCACTGAGGAGAGAATGTGCTGTTCTTTCCCCACAAGATGCGGGGCGTTGGAGACTTTCTTGCTCTTCCCTGAATGCACTTTACAGACTGTAGCTGAACGGTGGGCTAAGCGCAGAGAGACCTGCACCAGTAACCTTCTAAACTGTCATTGGGAATTGGCTGGGTCTTTGTGCTCCAAGGCTGAGTAGAACAGCTAACCTCTTCCAAACCAGAGAGAGGCAGGTCTCCTTCTCGGCGGTCCTACATGATATGCTGTCTCACGAGCTCAAAGCAAAGAAATCCTGGGCAACTGTTGCTTCTGGACAAGTCCCGTAACCTTGGGCAACGGGGTATTCCTAGAAGGAGAAGGAGGCCGTTGTTTCCTCCCATCACGCTGCAACTCCTTTGTGTTTCATGGGAGGTAAGATGTAATGAAAGGGGACCCATGGAGTATAGTCTTTAAGAGATGTGTCCGGCCTTGAGGGAAGGGGTCATTTCAGGGCTATGCCGAACTCGGCGTTCTGAAAAGGAATAGGAGCTCGGGCCAGGCAGGCTGCAAGAAAAGATTTCTTTACGAAGAGGAAATGTGCCGTTCCTAAACAACATGGTGCGGGAGGCTGCAGCGTCTATGCTACTTCACTGAATGCACCTAGGAGACAGGAGCAGAGCAGGGGGCTGACGGCAGAGAGACCTTCAATACTACAGTTCTAAAGTATCATTGGGAGCTGACTGGACCTCTGTGTTCAAAGGCTCACAGGCAGAAAAACGAACCTCTGAAAACCCGCAGAAAGGCTGGTCTCCTTCTCTGCGGTTCTGCATGATATGCTGTCTCCCGAGCTCAAAGCAAAGAAACCCTTGGCAACTGTTGCTTCTGGACAAGGCTCGTAACCTTGGGCAATGGGGTATTCCTAGAAGGAGAAGGAGGCCGTGTTTCCTCCCATCACGCTACAACTCCTTTGTGTTTCATGGGAAGTAAGATGTAATGAATGGGAACCCATGGAGTATAGTCTTTAAGAGATGTGTCCGGCCTTGAGGGAAGGGGTTATTTCAGGCTATGCCGAACTTGAGGTTCTGAAAAGGAATAGGAGCTCGGGCCAGGCAGGCTGCAAGAAAAGATTTCTCTACGGAGAGGAAATGTGCCGTTCCTAAACAACATGGTGCGGGAGGCTGCAGAGTGTATGCTAATTCACTGAATGCACCTAGGAGACGGGAGCTGAGCAGGGGGCTGATGGCAGAGAGACCTTCAATACTACAGTTCCAAAGTATCATTGGGAGCTGACTGGATCTCTGTGTTCAAAGGCTCGAAGGCAGAAAAGCGAACCTTTGAAAACACGCAGAAAGGCTGGTCTCCTTCTCTGCGATTCTGCATGATATGCTGTCTCACGAGCTCCTGGGAAAGAACTCCTTGGCTACTGCCGCTTCTGGGCAAGGACATCCAGCTAAGCGGCTGAGCAAGGTTGTGAAGAAAGTCCCCGAAATGTAACACTAGGTTTCTATTAGGAAACATGCTGTGTCACTCTCCAGAAGTGCCCCACTGACCCCTGAAGGGTCTAGAAGCTTTTTCAAGCCACGTACAGCTCAGAGTCTCCCAGCGTCCCCAGGTTTCCTTTCATGTATCCTAGCACACAGCAGAAAGGTTCCTCGGGACGTGAAGCTGTGCTGGCTTCGGGAAAGTTATTTTTCGCAGGGGGGACAGAGGCAATTCAATCTAACCCTGTCAAGGCAGCATCTGCATTTTCTTCTCTCATGGCGCACTGCACGGGGTTCCATGAACCTGAAATGCTCTCAACGTGTCGCTGACATAACGGGGCAATCAACCTCACTGGTTTCAGCGGAATTCGAGGGTCCAACTCCTCAAGAGGCCTCATCCCTCACGAGCCCCCTAGAAGAAATGTTGCGTCTTGTGTCTCACCATCAAGAGGAGTTCTGTGCACCTTGTTGGTTCCTGGAGCATAGGAAAGATACACTCAATGTGCGGATGTAGGAAGTATACCAGGGCAGACGTCCGTTCACATGCTTCTCCTCTAGGAACTATCCTGCCTGCCCAGAGAGCACTGTGCTCCAAAAGAGTGGCAGTGAAGGCCGTTCACACACCACAGCAATGGCCTCTTTCCCCTCAGAGAACTTGGAAGCGTTTGCTACACTCCAGTAAAACTGGCTGCTCAGGCAGGACGTTCGGGCAGGCTGTGGATATTTTCCACTCAAGCTGAACAGGCCCTGAGAGGCAGGCGAGACTTGAAGACATTCCTTGCCTACCTCTCCTTGAAGGCAGCGGTTAGCACTGTGTTCCAGGGCCCAAAATCTGACCTGGGGAGGCCTTCGGTCTCCACGAGGAGGCAGGCTTTGGGTTCAGTATATGTACGAGTTTCTCAGGAGCAAGTTCTGCTTCCCTTATTTCGCCTCCTTTGGCTGTGTTTGGCAGCCCTTGGTATGCCCTAGGCCCTCGAAAGCAAGAGATTTTCACGGGGGGCCTTTGGAACGGGATATTGATCGAAGGACACTACGGCCACTGTTTGCTCCCATCCAGCCACAGCTCTTCTGTGTTTCATAGGGCGGGGAGGGATAACGAATGGGCACACAGGGTTTATGTTCTTGAAGAGATGTGTACGGCGTTGAGGGAAGGGGTCATTTCAAGGCTATGCCAAACTCGGTGTTCTGAGACGGAATAGGAGTCCCAGCCTGGCAGTCTGCAAGAAAGGACGTCTTCACTGAGGAGAGAATGTGCTGTTCTTTCCCCACAAGATGCGGGGCGTTGGAGACTTTCTTGCTCTTCCCTGAATGCACTTTACAGACTGTAGCTGAACGGTGGGCTAAGCGCAGAGAGACCTGCACCAGTAACCTTCTAAACTGTCATTGGGAATTGGCTGGGTCTTTGTGCTCCAAGGCTGAGTAGAACAGCTAACCTCTTCCAAACCAGAGAGAGGCAGGTCTCCTTCTCGGCGGTCCTACATGATATGCTGTCTCACGAGCTCAAAGCAAAGAAATCCTGGGCAACTGTTGCTTCTGGACAAGTCCCGTAACCTTGGGCAACGGGGTATTCCTAGAAGGAGAAGGAGGCCGTTGTTTCCTCCCATCACGCTGCAACTCCTTTGTGTTTCATGGGAGGTAAGATGTAATGAAAGGGGACCCATGGAGTATAGTCTTTAAGAGATGTGTCCGGCCTTGAGGGAAGGGGTCATTTCAGGGCTATGCCGAACTCGGCGTTCTGAAAAGGAATAGGAGCTCGGGCCAGGCAGGCTGCAAGAAAAGATTTCTTTACGAAGAGGAAATGTGCCGTTCCTAAACAACATGGTGCGGGAGGCTGCAGCGTCTATGCTACTTCACTGAATGCACCTAGGAGACAGGAGCAGAGCAGGGGGCTGACGGCAGAGAGACCTTCAATACTACAGTTCTAAAGTATCATTGGGAGCTGACTGGACCTCTGTGTTCAAAGGCTCACAGGCAGAAAAACGAACCTCTGAAAACCCGCAGAAAGGCTGGTCTCCTTCTCTGCGGTTCTGCATGATATGCTGTCTCCCGAGCTCAAAGCAAAGAAACCCTTGGCAACTGTTGCTTCTGGACAAGGCTCGTAACCTTGGGCAATGGGGTATTCCTAGAAGGAGAAGGAGGCCGTGTTTCCTCCCATCACGCTACAACTCCTTTGTGTTTCATGGGAAGTAAGATGTAATGAATGGGAACCCATGGAGTATAGTCTTTAAGAGATGTGTCCGGCCTTGAGGGAAGGGGTTATTTCAGGCTATGCCGAACTTGAGGTTCTGAAAAGGAATAGGAGCTCGGGCCAGGCAGGCTGCAAGAAAAGATTTCTCTACGGAGAGGAAATGTGCCGTTCCTAAACAACATGGTGCGGGAGGCTGCAGAGTGTATGCTAATTCACTGAATGCACCTAGGAGACGGGAGCTGAGCAGGGGGCTGATGGCAGAGAGACCTTCAATACTACAGTTCCAAAGTATCATTGGGAGCTGACTGGATCTCTGTGTTCAAAGGCTCGAAGGCAGAAAAGCGAACCTTTGAAAACACGCAGAAAGGCTGGTCTCCTTCTCTGCGATTCTGCATGATATGCTGTCTCACGAGCTCCTGGGAAAGAACTCCTTGGCTACTGCCGCTTCTGGGCAAGGACATCCAGCTAAGCGGCTGAGCAAGGTTGTGAAGAAAGTCCCCGAAATGTAACACTAGGTTTCTATTAGGAAACATGCTGTGTCACTCTCCAGAAGTGCCCCACTGACCCCTGAAGGGTCTAGAAGCTTTTTCAAGCCACGTACAGCTCAGAGTCTCCCAGCGTCCCCAGGTTTCCTTTCATGTATCCTAGCACACAGCAGAAAGGTTCCTCGGGACGTGAAGCTGTGCTGGCTTCGGGAAAGTTATTTTTCGCAGGGGGGACAGAGGCAATTCAATCTAACCCTGTCAAGGCAGCATCTGCATTTTCTTCTCTCATGGCGCACTGCACGGGGTTCCATGAACCTGAAATGCTCTCAACGTGTCGCTGACATAACGGGGCAATCAACCTCACTGGTTTCAGCGGAATTCGAGGGTCCAACTCCTCAAGAGGCCTCATCCCTCACGAGCCCCCTAGAAGAAATGTTGCGTCTTGTGTCTCACCATCAAGAGGAGTTCTGTGCACCTTGTTGGTTCCTGGAGCATAGGAAAGATACACTCAATGTGCGGATGTAGGAAGTATACCAGGGCAGACGTCCGTTCACATGCTTCTCCTCTAGGAACTATCCTGCCTGCCCAGAGAGCACTGTGCTCCAAAAGAGTGGCAGTGAAGGCCGTTCACACACCACAGCAATGGCCTCTTTCCCCTCAGAGAACTTGGAAGCGTTTGCTACACTCCATTAAAACTGGCTGCTCAGGCAGGACGTTCGGGCAGGCTGTGGATATTTTCCACTCAAGCTGAACAGGCCCTGAGAGGCAGGCGAGACTTGAAGACATTCCTTGCCTACCTCTCCTTGAAGGCAGCGGTTAGCACTGTGTTCCAGGGCCCAAAATCTGACCTGGGGAGGCCTTCGGTCTCCACGAGGAGGCAGGCTTTGGGTTCAGTATATGTACGAGTTTCTCAGGAGCAAGTTCTGCTTCCCTTATTTCGCCTCCTTTGGCTGTGTTTGGCAGCCCTTGGTATGCCCTAGGCCCTCGAAAGCAAGAGATTTTCACGGGGGGCCTTTGGAACGGGATATTGATCGAAGGACACTACGGCCACTGTTTGCTCCCATCCAGCCACAGCTCTTCTGTGTTTCATAGGGCGGGGAGGGATAACGAATGGGCACACAGGGTTTATGTTCTTGAAGAGATGTGTACGGCGTTGAGGGAAGGGGTCATTTCAAGGCTATGCCAAACTCGGTGTTCTGAGACGGAATAGGAGTCCCAGCCTGGCAGTCTGCAAGAAAGGACGTCTTCACTGAGGAGAGAATGTGCTGTTCTTTCCCCACAAGATGCGGGGCGTTGGAGACTTTCTTGCTCTTCCCTGAATGCACTTTACAGACTGTAGCTGAACGGTGGGCTAAGCGCAGAGAGACCTGCACCAGTAACCTTCTAAACTGTCATTGGGAATTGGCTGGGTCTTTGTGCTCCAAGGCTGAGTAGAACAGCTAACCTCTTCCAAACCAGAGAGAGGCAGGTCTCCTTCTCGGCGGTCCTACATGATATGCTGTCTCACGAGCTCAAAGCAAAGAAATCCTGGGCAACTGTTGCTTCTGGACAAGTCCCGTAACCTTGGGCAACGGGGTATTCCTAGAAGGAGAAGGAGGCCGTTGTTTCCTCCCATCACGCTGCAACTCCTTTGTGTTTCATGGGAGGTAAGATGTAATGAAAGGGGACCCATGGAGTATAGTCTTTAAGAGATGTGTCCGGCCTTGAGGGAAGGGGTCATTTCAGGGCTATGCCGAACTCGGCGTTCTGAAAAGGAATAGGAGCTCGGGCCAGGCAGGCTGCAAGAAAAGATTTCTCTATGGAGAGGAAATGTGCCGTTCCTAAACAACATGGTGCGGGAGGCTGCAGAGTGTATGCTACTTCACTGAATGCACCTAGGAGACGGGAGCTGAGCAGGGGGCTGATGGCAGAGAGACCTTCAATACTACAGTTCCAAAGTATCATTGGGAGCTGACTGGATCTCTGTGTTCAAAGGCTCGAAGGCAGAAAAGCGAACCTTTGAAAACACGCAGAAAGGCTGGTCTCCTTCTCTGCGATTCTGCATGATATGCTGTCTCACGAGCTCCTGGGAAAGAACTCCTTGGCTACTGCCGCTTCTGGGCAAGGACATCCAGCTAAGCGGCTGAGCAAGGTTGTGAAGAAAGTCCCCGAAATGTAACACTAGGTTTCTATTAGGAAACATGCTGTGTCACTCTCCAGAAGTGCCCCACTGACCCCTGAAGGGTCTAGAAGCTTTTTCAAGCCACGTACAGCTCAGAGTCTCCCAGCGTCCCCAGGTTTCCTTTCATGTATCCTAGCACACAGCAGAAAGGTTCCTCGGGACGTGAAGCTGTGCTGGCTTCGGGAAAGTTATTTTTCGCAGGGGGGACAGAGGCAGGCGAGACTTGAAGACATTCCTTGCCTACCTCTCCTTGAAGGCAGCGGTTAGCACTGTGTTCCAGGGCCCAAAATCTGACCTGGGGAGGCCTTCGGTCTCCACGAGGAGGCAGGCTTTGGGTTCAGTATATGTACGAGTTTCTCAGGAGCAAGTTCTGCTTCCCTTATTTCGCCTCCTTTGGCTGTGTTTGGCAGCCCTTGGTATGCCCTAGGCCCTCGAAAGCAAGAGATTTTCACGGGGGGCCTTTGGAACGGGATATTGATCGAAGGACACTACGGCCACTGTTTGCTCCCATCCAGCCACAGCTCTTCTGTGTTTCATAGGGCGGGGAGGGATAACGAATGGGCACACAGGGTTTATATTCTTGAAGAGATGTGTACGGCGTTGAGGGAAGGGGTCATTTCAAGGCTATGCCAAACTCGGTGTTCTGAGACGGAATAGGAGTCCCAGCCTGGCAGTCTGCAAGAAAGGACGTCTTCACTGAGGAGAGAATGTGCTGTTCTTTCCCCACAAGATGCGGGGCGTTGGAGACTTTCTTGCTCTTCCCTGAATGCACTTTACAGACTGTAGCTGAACGGTGGGCTAAGTGCAGAGAGACCTGCACCAGTAACCTTCTAAACTGTCATTGGGAATTGGCTGGGTCTTTGTGCTCCAAGGCTGAGTAGAACAGCTAACCTCTTCCAAACCAGAGAGAGGCAGGTCTCCTTCTCGGCGGTCCTACATGATATGCTGTCTCACGAGCTCAAAGCAAAGAAATCCTGGGCAACTGTTGCTTCTGGACAAGTCCCGTAACCTTGGGCAACGGGGTATTCCTAGAAGGAGAAGGAGGCCGTTGTTTCCTCCCATCACGCTGCAACTCCTTTGTGTTTCATGGGAGGTAAGATGTAATGAAAGGGGACCCATGGAGTATAGTCTTTAAGAGATGTGTCCGGCCTTGAGGGAAGGGGTCATTTCAGGGCTATGCCGAACTCGGCGTTCTGAAAAGGAATAGGAGCTCGGGCCAGGCAGGCTGCAAGAAAAGATTTCTTTACGAAGAGGAAATGTGCCGTTCCTAAACAACATGGTGCGGGAGGCTGCAGCGTCTATGCTACTTCACTGAATGCACCTAGGAGACAGGAGCAGAGCAGGGGGCTGACGGCAGAGAGACCTTCAATACTACAGTTCTAAAGTATCATTGGGAGCTGACTGGACCTCTGTGTTCAAAGGCTCACAGGCAGAAAAACGAACCTCTGAAAACCCGCAGAAAGGCTGGTCTCCTTCTCTGCGGTTCTGCATGATATGCTGTCTCCCGAGCTCAAAGCAAAGAAACCCTTGGCAACTGTTGCTTCTGGACAAGGCTCGTAACCTTGGGCAATGGGGTATTCCTAGAAGGAGAAGGAGGCCGTGTTTCCTCCCATCACGCTACAACTCCTTTGTGTTTCATGGGAAGTAAGATGTAATGAATGGGAACCCATGGAGTATAGTCTTTAAGAGATGTGTCCGGCCTTGAGGGAAGGGGTTATTTCAGGCTATGCCGAACTTGAGGTTCTGAAAAGGAATAGGAGCTCGGGCCAGGCAGGCTGCAAGAAAAGATTTCTCTACGGAGAGGAAATGTGCCGTTCCTAAACAACATGGTGCGGGAGGCTGCAGAGTGTATGCTAATTCACTGAATGCACCTAGGAGACGGGAGCTGAGCAGGGGGCTGATGGCAGAGAGACCTTCAATACTACAGTTCCAAAGTATCATTGGGAGCTGACTGGATCTCTGTGTTCAAAGGCTCGAAGGCAGAAAAGCGAACCTTTGAAAACACGCAGAAAGGCTGGTCTCCTTCTCTGCGATTCTGCATGATATGCTGTCTCACGAGCTCCTGGGAAAGAACTCCTTGGCTACTGCCGCTTCTGGGCAAGGACATCCAGCTAAGCGGCTGAGCAAGGTTGTGCAGAAAGTCCCCGAAATGTAACACTAAGTTTCTTTTTGGAAACATGCTGTGTCACTCTCCAGAAGTGCCCCACTGACCCCTGAAGGGTCTAGAAGCTTTTTCAAGCCACGTACAGCTCAGAGTCTCCCAGCGTCCCCAGGTTTCCTTTCATGTATCCTAGCACACAGCAGAAAGGTTCCTCGGGACGTGAAGCTGTGCTGGCTTCGGGAAAGTTATTTTTCGCAGGGGGGACAGAGGCAATTCAATCTAACCCTGTCAAGGCAGCATCTGCATTTTCTTCTCTCATGGCGCACTGCACGGGGTTCCATGAACCTGAAATGCTCTCAACGTGTCGCTGACATAACGGGGCAATCAACCTCACTGGTTTCAGCGGAATTCGAGGGTCCAACTCCTCAAGAGGCCTCATCCCTCACGAGCCCCCTAGAAGAAATGTTGCGTCTTGTGTCTCACCATCAAGAGGAGTTCTGTGCACCTTGTTGGTTCCTGGAGCATAGGAAAGATACACTCAATGTGCGGATGTAGGAAGTATACCAGGGCAGACGTCCGTTCACATGCTTCTCCTCTAGGAACTATCCTGCCTGCCCAGAGAGCACTGTGCTCCAAAAGAGTGGCAGTGAAGGCCGTTCACACACCACAGCAATGGCCTCTTTCCCCTCAGAGAACTTGGAAGCGTTTGCTACACTCCAGTAAAACTGGCTGCTCAGGCAGGACGTTCGGGCAGGCTGTGGATATTTTCCACTCAAGCTGAACAGGCCCTGAGAGGCAGGCGAGACTTGAAGACATTCCTTGCCTACCTCTCCTTGAAGGCAGCGGTTAGCACTGTGTTCCAGGGCCCAAAATCTGACCTGGGGAGGCCTTCGGTCTCCACGAGGAGGCAGGCTTTGGGTTCAGTATATGTACGAGTTTCTCAGGAGCAAGTTCTGCTTCCCTTATTTCGCCTCCTTTGGCTGTGTTTGGCAGCCCTTGGTATGCCCTAGGCCCTCGAAAGCAAGAGATTTTCACGGGGGGCCTTTGGAACGGGATATTGATCGAAGGACACTACGGCCACTGTTTGCTCCCATCCAGCCACAGCTCTTCTGTGTTTCATAGGGCGGGGAGGGATAACGAATGGGCACACAGGGTTTATGTTCTTGAAGAGATGTGTACGGCGTTGAGGGAAGGGGTCATTTCAAGGCTATGCCAAACTCGGTGTTCTGAGACGGAATAGGAGTCCCAGCCTGGCAGTCTGCAAGAAAGGACGTCTTCACTGAGGAGAGAATGTGCTGTTCTTTCCCCACAAGATGCGGGGCGTTGGAGACTTTCTTGCTCTTCCCTGAATGCACTTTACAGACTGTAGCTGAACGGTGGGCTAAGCGCAGAGAGACCTGCACCAGTAACCTTCTAAACTGTCATTGGGAATTGGCTGGGTCTTTGTGCTCCAAGGCTGAGTAGAACAGCTAACCTCTTCCAAACCAGAGAGAGGCAGGTCTCCTTCTCGGCGGTCCTACATGATATGCTGTCTCACGAGCTCAAAGCAAAGAAATCCTGGGCAACTGTTGCTTCTGGACAAGTCCCGTAACCTTGGGCAACGGGGTATTCCTAGAAGGAGAAGGAGGCCGTTGTTTCCTCCCATCACGCTGCAACTCCTTTGTGTTTCATGGGAGGTAAGATGTAATGAAAGGGGACCCATGGAGTATAGTCTTTAAGAGATGTGTCCGGCCTTGAGGGAAGGGGTCATTTCAGGGCTATGCCGAACTCGGCGTTCTGAAAAGGAATAGGAGCTCGGGCCAGGCAGGCTGCAAGAAAAGATTTCTTTACGAAGAGGAAATGTGCCGTTCCTAAACAACATGGTGCGGGAGGCTGCAGCGTCTATGCTACTTCACTGAATGCACCTAGGAGACAGGAGCAGAGCAGGGGGCTGACGGCAGAGAGATCTTCAATACTACAGTTCTAAAGTATCATTGGGAGCTGACTGGACCTCTGTGTTCAAAGGCTCACAGGCAGAAAAACGAACCTCTGAAAACCCGCAGAAAGGCTGGTCTCCTTCTCTGCGGTTCTGCATGATATGCTGTCTCCCGAGCTCAAAGCAAAGAAACCCTTGGCAACTGTTGCTTCTGGACAAGGCTCGTAACCTTGGGCAATGGGGTATTCCTAGAAGGAGAAGGAGGCCGTGTTTCCTCCCATCACGCTACAACTCCTTTGTGTTTCATGGGAAGTAAGATGTAATGAATGGGAACCCATGGAGTATAGTCTTTAAGAGATGTGTCCGGCCTTGAGGGAAGGGGTTATTTCAGGCTATGCCGAACTTGAGGTTCTGAAAAGGAATAGGAGCTCGGGCCAGGCAGGCTGCAAGAAAAGATTTCTCTACGGAGAGGAAATGTGCCGTTCCTAAACAACATGGTGCGGGAGGCTGCAGAGTGTATGCTAATTCACTGAATGCACCTAGGAGACGGGAGCTGAGCAGGGGGCTGATGGCAGAGAGACCTTCAATACTACAGTTCCAAAGTATCATTGGGAGCTGACTGGATCTCTGTGTTCAAAGGCTCGAAGGCAGAAAAGCGAACCTTTGAAAACACGCAGAAAGGCTGGTCTCCTTCTCTGCGATTCTGCATGATATGCTGTCTCACGAGCTCCTGGGAAAGAACTCCTTGGCTACTGCCGCTTCTGGGCAAGGACATCCAGCTAAGCGGCTGGGCAAGGTTGTGCAGAAAGTCCCCGAAATGTAACACTAGGTTTCTATTAGGAAACATGCTGTGTCACTCTCCAGAAGTGCCCCACTGACCCCTGAAGGGTCTAGAAGCTTTTTCAAGCCACGTACAGCTCAGAGTCTCCCAGCGTCCCCAGGTTTCCTTTCATGTATCCTAGCACACAGCAGAAAGGTTCCTCGGGACGTGAAGCTGTGCTGGCTTCGGGAAAGTTATTTTTCGCAGGGGGGACAGAGGCAATTCAATCTAACCCTGTCAAGGCAGCATCTGCATTTTCTTCTCTCATGGCGCACTGCACGGGGTTCCATGAACCTGAAATGCTCTCAACGTGTCGCTGACATAACGGGGCAATCAACCTCACTGGTTTCAGCGGAATTCGAGGGTCCAACTCCTCAAGAGGCCTCATCCCTCACGAGCCCCCTAGAAGAAATGTTGCGTCTTGTGTCTCACCATCAAGAGGAGTTCTGTGCACCTTGTTGGTTCCTGGAGCATAGGAAAGATACACTCAATGTGCGGATGTAGGAAGTATACCAGGGCAGACGTCCGTTCACATGCTTCTCCTCTAGGAACTATCCTGCCTGCCCAGAGAGCACTGTGCTCCAAAAGAGTGGCAGTGAAGGCCGTTCACACACCACAGCAATGGCCTCTTTCCCCTCAGAGAACTTGGAAGCGTTTGCTACACTCCAGTAAAACTGGCTGCTCAGGCAGGACGTTCGGGCAGGCTGTGGATATTTTCCACTCAAGCTGAACAGGCCCTGAGAGGCAGGCGAGACTTGAAGACATTCCTTGCCTACCTCTCCTTGAAGGCAGCGGTTAGCACTGTGTTCCAGGGCCCAAAATCTGACCTGGGGAGGCCTTCGGTCTCCACGAGGAGGCAGGCTTTGGGTTCAGTATATGTACGAGTTTCTCAGGAGCAAGTTCTGCTTCCCTTATTTCGCCTCCTTTGGCTGTGTTTGGCAGCCCTTGGTATGCCCTAGGCCCTCGAAAGCAAGAGATTTTCACGGGGGGCCTTTGGAACGGGATATTGATCGAAGGACACTACGGCCACTGTTTGCTCCCATCCAGCCACAGCTCTTCTGTGTTTCATAGGGCGGGGAGGGATAACGAATGGGCACACAGGGTTTATGTTCTTGAAGAGATGTGTACGGCGTTGAGGGAAGGGGTCATTTCAAGGCTATGCCAAACTCGGTGTTCTGAGACGGAATAGGAGTCCCAGCCTGGCAGTCTGCAAGAAAGGACGTCTTCACTGAGGAGAGAATGTGCTGTTCTTTCCCCACAAGATGCGGGGCGTTGGAGACTTTCTTGCTCTTCCCTGAATGCACTTTACAGACTGTAGCTGAACGGTGGGCTAAGCGCAGAGAGACCTGCACCAGTAACCTTCTAAACTGTCATTGGGAATTGGCTGGGTCTTTGTGCTCCAAGGCTGAGTAGAACAGCTAACCTCTTCCAAACCAGAGAGAGGCAGGTCTCCTTCTCGGCGGTCCTACATGATATGCTGTCTCACGAGCTCAAAGCAAAGAAATCCTGGGCAACTGTTGCTTCTGGACAAGTCCCGTAACCTTGGGCAACGGGGTATTCCTAGAAGGAGAAGGAGGCCGTTGTTTCCTCCCATCACGCTGCAACTCCTTTGTGTTTCATGGGAGGTAAGATGTAATGAAAGGGGACCCATGGAGTATAGTCTTTAAGAGATGTGTCCGGCCTTGAGGGAAGGGGTCATTTCAGGGCTATGCCGAACTCGGCGTTCTGAAAAGGAATAGGAGCTCGGGCCAGGCAGGCTGCAAGAAAAGATTTCTTTACGAAGAGGAAATGTGCCGTTCCTAAACAACATGGTGCGGGAGGCTGCAGCGTCTATGCTACTTCACTGAATGCACCTAGGAGACAGGAGCAGAGCAGGGGGCTGACGGCAGAGAGACCTTCAATACTACAGTTCTAAAGTATCATTGGGAGCTGACTGGACCTCTGTGTTCAAAGGCTCACAGGCAGAAAAACGAACCTCTGAAAACCCGCAGAAAGGCTGGTCTCCTTCTCTGCGGTTCTGCATGATATGCTGTCTCCCGAGCTCAAAGCAAAGAAACCCTTGGCAACTGTTGCTTCTGGACAAGGCTCGTAACCTTGGGCAATGGGGTATTCCTAGAAGGAGAAGGAGGCCGTGTTTCCTCCCATCACGCTACAACTCTTTGTGTTTCATGGGAAGTAAGATGTAATGAATGGGAACCCATGGAGTATAGTCTTTAAGAGATGTGTCCGGCCTTGAGGGAAGGGGTTATTTCAGGCTATGCCGAACTTGAGGTTCTGAAAAGGAATAGGAGCTCGGGCCAGGCAGGCTGCAAGAAAAGATTTCTCTACGGAGAGGAAATGTGCCGTTCCTAAACAACATGGTGCGGGAGGCTGCAGAGTGTATGCTAATTCACTGAATGCACCTAGGAGACGGGAGCTGAGCAGGGGGCTGATGGCAGAGAGACCTTCAATACTACAGTTCCAAAGTATCATTGGGAGCTGACTGGATCTCTGTGTTCAAAGGCTCGAAGGCAGAAAAGCGAACCTTTGAAAACACGCAGAAAGGCTGGTCTCCTTCTCTGCGATTCTGCATGATATGCTGTCTCACGAGCTCCTGGGAAAGAACTCCTTGGCTACTGCCGCTTCTGGGCAAGGACATCCAGCTAAGCGGCTGGGCAAGGTTGTGAAGAAAGTCCCCGAAATGTAACACTAGGTTTCTATTAGGAAACATGCTGTGTCACTCTCCAGAAGTGCCCCACTGACCCCTGAAGGGTCTAGAAGCTTTTTCAAGCCACGTACAGCTCAGAGTCTCCCAGCGTCCCCAGGTTTCCTTTCATGTATCCTAGCACACAGCAGAAAGGTTCCTCGGGACGTGAAGCTGTGCTGGCTTCGGGAAAGTTATTTTTCGCAGGGGGGACAGAGGCAATTCAATCTAACCCTGTCAAGGCAGCATCTGCATTTTCTTCTCTCATGGCGCACTGCACGGGGTTCCATGAACCTGAAAAGCTCTCAACGTGTCGCTGACATAACGGGGCAATCAACCTCACTGGTTTCAGCGGAATTCGAGGGTCCAACTCCTCAAGAGGCCTCATCCCTCACGAGCCCCCTAGAAGAAATGTTGCGTCTTGTGTCTCACCATCAAGAGGAGTTCTGTGCACCTTGTTGGTTCCTGGAGCATAGGAAAGATACACTCAATGTGCGGATGTAGGAAGTATACCAGGGCAGACGTCCGTTCACATGCTTCTCCTCTAGGAACTATCCTGCCTGCCCAGAGAGCACTGTGCTCCAAAAGAGTGGCAGTGAAGGCCGTTCACACACCACAGCAATGGCCTCTTTCCCCTCAGAGAACTTGGAAGCGTTTGCTACACTCCAGTAAAACTGGCTGCTCAGGCAGGACGTTCGGGCAGGCTGTGGATATTTTCCACTCAAGCTGAACAGGCCCTGAGAGGCAGGCGAGACTTGAAGACATTCCTTGCCTACCTCTCCTTGAAGGCAGCGGTTAGCACTGTGTTCCAGGGCCCAAAATCTGACCTGGGGAGGCCTTCGGTCTCCACGAGGAGGCAGGCTTTGGGTTCAGTATATGTACGAGTTTCTCAGGAGCAAGTTCTGCTTCCCTTATTTCGCCTCCTTTGGCTGTGTTTGGCAGCCCTTGGTATGCCCTAGGCCCTCGAAAGCAAGAGATTTTCACGGGGGGCCTTTGGAACGGGATATTGATCGAAGGACACTACGGCCACTGTTTGCTCCCATCCAGCCACAGCTCTTCTGTGTTTCATAGGGCGGGGAGGGATAACGAATGGGCACACAGGGTTTATGTTCTTGAAGAGATGTGTACGGCGTTGAGGGAAGGGGTCATTTCAAGGCTATGCCAAACTCGGTGTTCTGAGACGGAATAGGAGTCCCAGCCTGGCAGTCTGCAAGAAAGGACGTCTTCACTGAGGAGAGAATGTGCTGTTCTTTCCCCACAAGATGCGGGGCGTTGGAGACTTTCTTGCTCTTCCCTGAATGCACTTTACAGACTGTAGCTGAACGGTGGGCTAAGCGCAGAGAGACCTGCACCAGTAACCTTCTAAACTGTCATTGGGAATTGGCTGGGTCTTTGTGCTCCAAGGCTGAGTAGAACAGCTAACCTCTTCCAAACCAGAGAGAGGCAGGTCTCCTTCTCGGCGGTCCTACATGATATGCTGTCTCACGAGCTCAAAGCAAAGAAATCCTGGGCAACTGTTGCTTCTGGACAAGTCCCGTAACCTTGGGCAACGGGGTATTCCTAGAAGGAGAAGGAGGCCGTTGTTTCCTCCCATCACGCTGCAACTCCTTTGTGTTTCATGGGAGGTAAGATGTAATGAAAGGGGACCCATGGAGTATAGTCTTTAAGAGATGTGTCCGGCCTTGAGGGAAGGGGTCATTTCAGGGCTATGCCGAACTCGGCGTTCTGAAAAGGAATAGGAGCTCGGGCCAGGCAGGCTGCAAGAAAAGATTTCTTTACGAAGAGGAAATGTGCCGTTCCTAAACAACATGGTGCGGGAGGCTGCAGCGTCTATGCTACTTCACTGAATGCACCTAGGAGACAGGAGCAGAGCAGGGGGCTGACGGCAGAGAGACCTTCAATACTACAGTTCTAAAGTATCATTGGGAGCTGACTGGACCTCTGTGTTCAAAGGCTCACAGGCAGAAAAACGAACCTCTGAAAACCCGCAGAAAGGCTGGTCTCCTTCTCTGCGGTTCTGCATGATATGCTGTCTCCCGAGCTCAAAGCAAAGAAACCCTTGGCAACTGTTGCTTCTGGACAAGGCTCGTAACCTTGGGCAATGGGGTATTCCTAGAAGGAGAAGGAGGCCGTGTTTCCTCCCATCACGCTACAACTCCTTTGTGTTTCATGGGAAGTAAGATGTAATGAATGGGAACCCATGGAGTATAGTCTTTAAGAGATGTGTCCGGCCTTGAGGGAAGGGGTCATTTCAGGCTATGCCGAACTTGAGGTTCTGAAAAGGAATAGGAGCTCGGGCCAGGCAGGCTGCAAGAAAAGATTTCTCTACGGAGAGGAAATGTGCCGTTCCTAAACAACATGGTGCGGGAGGCTGCAGAGTGTATGCTAATTCACTGAATGCACCTAGGAGACGGGAGCTGAGCAGGGGGCTGATGGCAGAGAGACCTTCAATACTACAGTTCCAAAGTATCATTGGGAGCTGACTGGATCTCTGTGTTCAAAGGCTCGAAGGCAGAAAAGCGAACCTTTGAAAACACGCAGAAAGGCTGGTCTCCTTCTCTGCGATTCTGCATGATATGCTGTCTCACGAGCTCCTGGGAAAGAACTCCTTGGCTACTGCCGCTTCTGGGCAAGGACATCCAGCTAAGCGGCTGAGCAAGGTTGTGAAGAAAGTCCCCGAAATGTAACACTAGGTTTCTATTAGGAAACATGCTGTGTCACTCTCCAGAAGTGCCCCACTGACCCCTGAAGGGTCTAGAAGCTTTTTCAAGCCACGTACAGCTCAGAGTCTCCCAGCGTCCCCAGGTTTCCTTTCATGTATCCTAGCACACAGCAGAAAGGTTCCTCGGGACGTGAAGCTGTGCTGGCTTCGGGAAAGTTATTTTTCGCAGGGGGGACAGAGGCAATTCAATCTAACCCTGTCAAGGCAGCATCTGCATTTTCTTCTCTCATGGCGCACTGCACGGGGTTCCATGAACCTGAAATGCTCTCAACGTGTCGCTGACATAACGGGGCAATCAACCTCACTGGTTTCAGCGGAATTCGAGGGTCCAACTCCTCAAGAGGCCTCATCCCTCACGAGCCCCCTAGAAGAAATGTTGCGTCTTGTGTCTCACCATCAAGAGGAGTTCTGTGCACCTTGTTGGTTCCTGGAGCATAGGAAAGATACACTCAATGTGCGGATGTAGGAAGTATACCAGGGCAGACGTCCGTTCACATGCTTCTCCTCTAGGAACTATCCTGCCTGCCCAGAGAGCACTGTGCTCCAAAAGAGTGGCAGTGAAGGCCGTTCACACACCACAGCAATGGCCTCTTTCCCCTCAGAGAACTTGGAAGCGTTTGCTACACTCCAGTAAAACTGGCTGCTCAGGCAGGACGTTCGGGCAGGCTGTGGATATTTTCCACTCAAGCTGAACAGGCCCTGAGAGGCAGGCGAGACTTGAAGACATTCCTTGCCTACCTCTCCTTGAAGGCAGCGGTTAGCACTGTGTTCCAGGGCCCAAAATCTGACCTGGGGAGGCCTTCGGTCTCCACGAGGAGGCAGGCTTTGGGTTCAGTATATGTACGAGTTTCTCAGGAGCAAGTTCTGCTTCCCTTATTTCGCCTCCTTTGGCTGTGTTTGGCAGCCCTTGGTATGCCCTAGGCCCTCGAAAGCAAGAGATTTTCACGGGGGGCCTTTGGAACGGGATATTGATCGAAGGACACTACGGCCACTGTTTGCTCCCATCCAGCCACAGCTCTTCTGTGTTTCATAGGGCGGGGAGGGATAACGAATGGGCACACAGGGTTTATGTTCTTGAAGAGATGTGTACGGCGTTGAGGGAAGGGGTCATTTCAAGGCTATGCCAAACTCGGTGTTCTGAGACGGAATAGGAGTCCCAGCCTGGCAGTCTGCAAGAAAGGACGTCTTCACTGAGGAGAGAATGTGCTGTTCTTTCCCCACAAGATGCGGGGCGTTGGAGACTTTCTTGCTCTTCCCTGAATGCACTTTACAGACTGTAGCTGAACGGTGGGCTAAGCGCAGAGAGACCTGCACCAGTAACCTTCTAAACTGTCATTGGGAATTGGCTGGGTCTTTGTGCTCCAAGGCTGAGTAGAACAGCTAACCTCTTCCAAACCAGAGAGAGGCAGGTCTCCTTCTCGGCGGTCCTACATGATATGCTGTCTCACGAGCTCAAAGCAAAGAAATCCTGGGCAACTGTTGCTTCTGGACAAGTCCCGTAACCTTGGGCAACGGGGTATTCCTAGAAGGAGAAGGAGGCCGTTGTTTCCTCCCATCACGCTGCAACTCCTTTGTGTTTCATGGGAGGTAAGATGTAATGAAAGGGGACCCATGGAGTATAGTCTTTAAGAGATGTGTCCGGCCTTGAGGGAAGGGGTCATTTCAGGGCTATGCCGAACTCGGCGTTCTGAAAAGGAATAGGAGCTCGGGCCAGGCAGGCTGCAAGAAAAGATTTCTCTATGGAGAGGAAATGTGCCGTTCCTAAACAACATGGTGCGGGAGGCTGCAGAGTGTATGCTACTTCACTGAATGCACCTAGGAGACGGGAGCTGAGCAGGGGGCTGATGGCAGAGAGACCTTCAATACTACAGTTCCAAAGTATCATTGGGAGCTGACTGGATCTCTGTGTTCAAAGGCTCGAAGGCAGAAAAGCGAACCTTTGAAAACACGCAGAAAGGCTGGTCTCCTTCTCTGCGATTCTGCATGATATGCTGTCTCACGAGCTCCTGGGAAAGAACTCCTTGGCTACTGCCGCTTCTGGGCAAGGACATCCAGCTAAGCGGCTGGGCAAGGTTGTGCAGAAAGTCCCCGAAATGTAACACTAGGTTTCTATTAGGAAACATGCTGTGTCACTCTCCAGAAGTGCCCCACTGACCCCTGAAGGGTCTAGAAGCTTTTTCAAGCCACGTACAGCTCAGAGTCTCCCAGCGTCCCCAGGTTTCCTTTCATGTATCCTAGCACACAGCAGAAAGGTTCCTCGGGACGTGAAGCTGTGCTGGCTTCGGGAAAGTTATTTTTCGCAGGGGGGACAGAGGCAATTCAATCTAACCCTGTCAAGGCAGCATCTGCATTTTCTTCTCTCATGGCGCACTGCACGGGGTTCCATGAACCTGAAATGCTCTCAACGTGTCGCTGACATAACGGGGCAATCAACCTCACTGGTTTCAGCGGAATTCGAGGGTCCAACTCCTCAAGAGGCCTCATCCCTCACGAGCCCCCTAGAAGAAATGTTGCGTCTTGTGTCTCACCATCAAGAGGAGTTCTGTGCACCTTGTTGGTTCCTGGAGCATAGGAAAGATACACTCAATGTGCGGATGTAGGAAGTATACCAGGGCAGACGTCCGTTCACATGCTTCTCCTCTAGGAACTATCCTGCCTGCCCAGAGAGCACTGTGCTCCAAAAGAGTGGCAGTGAAGGCCGTTCACACACCACAGCAATGGCCTCTTTCCCCTCAGAGAACTTGGAAGCGTTTGCTACACTCCAGTAAAACTGGCTGCTCAGGCAGGACGTTCGGGCAGGCTGTGGATATTTTCCACTCAAGCTGAACAGGCCCTGAGAGGCAGGCGAGACTTGAAGACATTCCTTGCCTACCTCTCCTTGAAGGCAGCGGTTAGCACTGTGTTCCAGGGCCCAAAATCTGACCTGGGGAGGCCTTCGGTCTCCACGAGGAGGCAGGCTTTGGGTTCAGTATATGTACGAGTTTCTCAGGAGCAAGTTCTGCTTCCCTTATTTCGCCTCCTTTGGCTGTGTTTGGCAGCCCTTGGTATGCCCTAGGCCCTCGAAAGCAAGAGATTTTCACGGGGGGCCTTTGGAACGGGATATTGATCGAAGGACACTACGGCCACTGTTTGCTCCCATCCAGCCACAGCTCTTCTGTGTTTCATAGGGCGGGGAGGGATAACGAATGGGCACACAGGGTTTATGTTCTTGAAGAGATGTGTACGGCGTTGAGGGAAGGGGTCATTTCAAGGCTATGCCAAACTCGGTGTTCTGAGACGGAATAGGAGTCCCAGCCTGGCAGTCTGCAAGAAAGGACGTCTTCACTGAGGAGAGAATGTGCTGTTCTTTCCCCACAAGATGCGGGGCGTTGGAGACTTTCTTGCTCTTCCCTGAATGCACTTTACAGACTGTAGCTGAACGGTGGGCTAAGCGCAGAGAGACCTGCACCAGTAACCTTCTAAACTGTCATTGGGAATTGGCTGGGTCTTTGTGCTCCAAGGCTGAGTAGAACAGCTAACCTCTTCCAAACCAGAGAGAGGCAGGTCTCCTTCTCGGCGGTCCTACATGATATGCTGTCTCACGAGCTCAAAGCAAAGAAATCCTGGGCAACTGTTGCTTCTGGACAAGTCCCGTAACCTTGGGCAACGGGGTATTCCTAGAAGGAGAAGGAGGCCGTTGTTTCCTCCCATCACGCTGCAACTCCTTTGTGTTTCATGGGAGGTAAGATGTAATGAAAGGGGACCCATGGAGTATAGTCTTTAAGAGATGTGTCCGGCCTTGAGGGAAGGGGTCATTTCAGGGCTATGCCGAACTCGGCGTTCTGAAAAGGAATAGGAGCTCGGGCCAGGCAGGCTGCAAGAAAAGATTTCTTTACGAAGAGGAAATGTGCCGTTCCTAAACAACATGGTGCGGGAGGCTGCAGCGTCTATGCTACTTCACTGAATGCACCTAGGAGACAGGAGCAGAGCAGGGGGCTGACGGCAGAGAGACCTTCAATACTACAGTTCTAAAGTATCATTGGGAGCTGACTGGACCTCTGTGTTCAAAGGCTCACAGGCAGAAAAACGAACCTCTGAAAACCCGCAGAAAGGCTGGTCTCCTTCTCTGCGGTTCTGCATGATATGCTGTCTCCCGAGCTCAAAGCAAAGAAACCCTTGGCAACTGTTGCTTCTGGACAAGGCTCGTAACCTTGGGCAATGGGGTATTCCTAGAAGGAGAAGGAGGCCGTGTTTCCTCCCATCACGCTACAACTCCTTTGTGTTTCATGGGAAGTAAGATGTAATGAATGGGAACCCATGGAGTATAGTCTTTAAGAGATGTGTCCGGCCTTGAGGGAAGGGGTTATTTCAGGCTATGCCGAACTTGAGGTTCTGAAAAGGAATAGGAGCTCGGGCCAGGCAGGCTGCAAGAAAAGATTTCTCTACGGAGAGGAAATGTGCCGTTCCTAAACAACATGGTGCGGGAGGCTGCAGAGTGTATGCTAATTCACTGAATGCACCTAGGAGACGGGAGCTGAGCAGGGGGCTGATGGCAGAGAGACCTTCAATACTACAGTTCCAAAGTATCATTGGGAGCTGACTGGATCTCTGTGTTCAAAGGCTCGAAGGCAGAAAAGCGAACCTTTGAAAACACGCAGAAAGGCTGGTCTCCTTCTCTGCGATTCTGCATGATATGCTGTCTCACGAGCTCCTGGGAAAGAACTCCTTGGCTACTGCCGCTTCTGGGCAAGGACATCCAGCTAAGCGGCTGAGCAAGGTTGTGAAGAAAGTCCCCGAAATGTAACACTAGGTTTCTATTAGGAAACATGCTGTGTCACTCTCCAGAAGTGCCCCACTGACCCCTGAAGGGTCTAGAAGCTTTTTCAAGCCACGTACAGCTCAGAGTCTCCCAGCGTCCCCAGGTTTCCTTTCATGTATCCTAGCACACAGCAGAAAGGTTCCTCGGGACGTGAAGCTGTGCTGGCTTCGGGAAAGTTATTTTTCGCAGGGGGGACAGAGGCAATTCAATCTAACCCTGTCAAGGCAGCATCTGCATTTTCTTCTCTCATGGCGCACTGCACGGGGTTCCATGAACCTGAAAAGCTCTCAACGTGTCGCTGACATAACGGGGCAATCAACCTCACTGGTTTCAGCGGAATTCGAGGGTCCAACTCCTCAAGAGGCCTCATCCCTCACGAGCCCCCTAGAAGAAATGTTGCGTCTTGTGTCTCACCATCAAGAGGAGTTCTGTGCACCTTGTTGGTTCCTGGAGCATAGGAAAGATACACTCAATGTGCGGATGTAGGAAGTATACCAGGGCAGACGTCCGTTCACATGCTTCTCCTCTAGGAACTATCCTGCCTGCCCAGAGAGCACTGTGCTCCAAAAGAGTGGCAGTGAAGGCCGTTCACACACCACAGCAATGGCCTCTTTCCCCTCAGAGAACTTGGAAGCGTTTGCTACACTCCAGTAAAACTGGCTGCTCAGGCAGGACGTTCGGGCAGGCTGTGGATATTTTCCACTCAAGCTGAACAGGCCCTGAGAGGCAGGCGAGACTTGAAGACATTCCTTGCCTACCTCTCCTTGAAGGCAGCGGTTAGCACTGTGTTCCAGGGCCCAAAATCTGACCTGGGGAGGCCTTCGGTCTCCACGAGGAGGCAGGCTTTGGGTTCAGTATATGTACGAGTTTCTCAGGAGCAAGTTCTGCTTCCCTTATTTCGCCTCCTTTGGCTGTGTTTGGCAGCCCTTGGTATGCCCTAGGCCCTCGAAAGCAAGAGATTTTCACGGGGGGCCTTTGGAACGGGATATTGATCGAAGGACACTACGGCCACTGTTTGCTCCCATCCAGCCACAGCTCTTCTGTGTTTCATAGGGCGGGGAGGGATAACGAATGGGCACACAGGGTTTATGTTCTTGAAGAGATGTGTACGGCGTTGAGGGAAGGGGTCATTTCAAGGCTATGCCAAACTCGGTGTTCTGAGACGGAATAGGAGTCCCAGCCTGGCAGTCTGCAAGAAAGGACGTCTTCACTGAGGAGAGAATGTGCTGTTCTTTCCCCACAAGATGCGGGGCGTTGGAGACTTTCTTGCTCTTCCCTGAATGCACTTTACAGACTGTAGCTGAACGGTGGGCTAAGCGCAGAGAGACCTGCACCAGTAACCTTCTAAACTGTCATTGGGAATTGGCTGGGTCTTTGTGCTCCAAGGCTGAGTAGAACAGCTAACCTCTTCCAAACCAGAGAGAGGCAGGTCTCCTTCTCGGCGGTCCTACATGATATGCTGTCTCACGAGCTCAAAGCAAAGAAATCCTGGGCAACTGTTGCTTCTGGACAAGTCCCGTAACCTTGGGCAACGGGGTATTCCTAGAAGGAGAAGGAGGCCGTTGTTTCCTCCCATCACGCTGCAACTCCTTTGTGTTTCATGGGAGGTAAGATGTAATGAAAGGGGACCCATGGAGTATAGTCTTTAAGAGATGTGTCCGGCCTTGAGGGAAGGGGTCATTTCAGGGCTATGCCGAACTCGGCGTTCTGAAAAGGAATAGGAGCTCGGGCCAGGCAGGCTGCAAGAAAAGATTTCTTTACGAAGAGGAAATGTGCCGTTCCTAAACAACATGGTGCGGGAGGCTGCAGCGTCTATGCTACTTCACTGAATGCACCTAGGAGACAGGAGCAGAGCAGGGGGCTGACGGCAGAGAGACCTTCAATACTACAGTTCTAAAGTATCATTGGGAGCTGACTGGACCTCTGTGTTCAAAGGCTCACAGGCAGAAAAACGAACCTCTGAAAACCCGCAGAAAGGCTGGTCTCCTTCTCTGCGGTTCTGCATGATATGCTGTCTCCCGAGCTCAAAGCAAAGAAACCCTTGGCAACTGTTGCTTCTGGACAAGGCTCGTAACCTTGGGCAATGGGGTATTCCTAGAAGGAGAAGGAGGCCGTGTTTCCTCCCATCACGCTACAACTCCTTTGTGTTTCATGGGAAGTAAGATGTAATGAATGGGAACCCATGGAGTATAGTCTTTAAGAGATGTGTCCGGCCTTGAGGGAAGGGGTTATTTCAGGCTATGCCGAACTTGAGGTTCTGAAAAGGAATAGGAGCTCGGGCCAGGCAGGCTGCAAGAAAAGATTTCTCTACGGAGAGGAAATGTGCCGTTCCTAAACAACATGGTGCGGGAGGCTGCAGAGTGTATGCTAATTCACTGAATGCACCTAGGAGACGGGAGCTGAGCAGGGGGCTGATGGCAGAGAGACCTTCAATACTACAGTTCCAAAGTATCATTGGGAGCTGACTGGATCTCTGTGTTCAAAGGCTCGAAGGCAGAAAAGCGAACCTTTGAAAACACGCAGAAAGGCTGGTCTCCTTCTCTGCGATTCTGCATGATATGCTGTCTCACGAGCTCCTGGGAAAGAACTCCTTGGCTACTGCCGCTTCTGGGCAAGGACATCCAGCTAAGCGGCTGAGCAAGGTTGTGAAGAAAGTCCCCGAAATGTAACACTAGGTTTCTATTAGGAAACATGCTGTGTCACTCTCCAGAAGTGCCCCACTGACCCCTGAAGGGTCTAGAAGCTTTTTCAAGCCACGTACAGCTCAGAGTCTCCCAGCGTCCCCAGGTTTCCTTTCATGTATCCTAGCACACAGCAGAAAGGTTCCTCGGGACGTGAAGCTGTGCTGGCTTCGGGAAAGTTATTTTTCGCAGGGGGGACAGAGGCAATTCAATCTAACCCTGTCAAGGCAGCATCTGCATTTTCTTCTCTCATGGCGCACTGCACGGGGTTCCATGAACCTGAAAAGCTCTCAACGTGTCGCTGACATAACGGGGCAATCAACCTCACTGGTTTCAGCGGAATTCGAGGGTCCAACTCCTCAAGAGGCCTCATCCCTCACGAGCCCCCTAGAAGAAATGTTGCGTCTTGTGTCTCACCATCAAGAGGAGTTCTGTGCACCTTGTTGGTTCCTGGAGCATAGGAAAGATACACTCAATGTGCGGATGTAGGAAGTATACCAGGGCAGACGTCCGTTCACATGCTTCTCCTCTAGGAACTATCCTGCCTGCCCAGAGAGCACTGTGCTCCAAAAGAGTGGCAGTGAAGGCCGTTCACACACCACAGCAATGGCCTCTTTCCCCTCAGAGAACTTGGAAGCGTTTGCTACACTCCAGTAAAACTGGCTGCTCAGGCAGGACGTTCGGGCAGGCTGTGGATATTTTCCACTCAAGCTGAACAGGCCCTGAGAGGCAGGCGAGACTTGAAGACATTCCTTGCCTACCTCTCCTTGAAGGCAGCGGTTAGCACTGTGTTCCAGGGCCCAAAATCTGACCTGGGGAGGCCTTCGGTCTCCACGAGGAGGCAGGCTTTGGGTTCAGTATATGTACGAGTTTCTCAGGAGCAAGTTCTGCTTCCCTTATTTCGCCTCCTTTGGCTGTGTTTGGCAGCCCTTGGTATGCCCTAGGCCCTCGAAAGCAAGAGATTTTCACGGGGGGCCTTTGGAACGGGATATTGATCGAAGGACACTACGGCCACTGTTTGCTCCCATCCAGCCACAGCTCTTCTGTGTTTCATAGGGCGGGGAGGGATAACGAATGGGCACACAGGGTTTATGTTCTTGAAGAGATGTGTACGGCGTTGAGGGAAGGGGTCATTTCAAGGCTATGCCAAACTCGGTGTTCTGAGACGGAATAGGAGTCCCAGCCTGGCAGTCTGCAAGAAAGGACGTCTTCACTGAGGAGAGAATGTGCTGTTCTTTCCCCACAAGATGCGGGGCGTTGGAGACTTTCTTGCTCTTCCCTGAATGCACTTTACAGACTGTAGCTGAACGGTGGGCTAAGCGCAGAGAGACCTGCACCAGTAACCTTCTAAACTGTCATTGGGAATTGGCTGGGTCTTTGTGCTCCAAGGCTGAGTAGAACAGCTAACCTCTTCCAAACCAGAGAGAGGCAGGTCTCCTTCTCGGCGGTCCTACATGATATGCTGTCTCACGAGCTCAAAGCAAAGAAATCCTGGGCAACTGTTGCTTCTGGACAAGTCCCGTAACCTTGGGCAACGGGGTATTCCTAGAAGGAGAAGGAGGCCGTTGTTTCCTCCCATCACGCTGCAACTCCTTTGTGTTTCATGGGAGGTAAGATGTAATGAAAGGGGACCCATGGAGTATAGTCTTTAAGAGATGTGTCCGGCCTTGAGGGAAGGGGTCATTTCAGGGCTATGCCGAACTCGGCGTTCTGAAAAGGAATAGGAGCTCGGGCCAGGCAGGCTGCAAGAAAAGATTTCTTTACGAAGAGGAAATGTGCCGTTCCTAAACAACATGGTGCGGGAGGCTGCAGCGTCTATGCTACTTCACTGAATGCACCTAGGAGACAGGAGCAGAGCAGGGGGCTGACGGCAGAGAGACCTTCAATACTACAGTTCTAAAGTATCATTGGGAGCTGACTGGACCTCTGTGTTCAAAGGCTCACAGGCAGAAAAACGAACCTCTGAAAACCCGCAGAAAGGCTGGTCTCCTTCTCTGCGGTTCTGCATGATATGCTGTCTCCCGAGCTCAAAGCAAAGAAACCCTTGGCAACTGTTGCTTCTGGACAAGGCTCGTAACCTTGGGCAATGGGGTATTCCTAGAAGGAGAAGGAGGCCGTGTTTCCTCCCATCACGCTACAACTCCTTTGTGTTTCATGGGAAGTAAGATGTAATGAATGGGAACCCATGGAGTATAGTCTTTAAGAGATGTGTCCGGCCTTGAGGGAAGGGGTTATTTCAGGCTATGCCGAACTTGAGGTTCTGAAAAGGAATAGGAGCTCGGGCCAGGCAGGCTGCAAGAAAAGATTTCTCTACGGAGAGGAAATGTGCCGTTCCTAAACAACATGGTGCGGGAGGCTGCAGAGTGTATGCTAATTCACTGAATGCACCTAGGAGACGGGAGCTGAGCAGGGGGCTGATGGCAGAGAGACCTTCAATACTACAGTTCCAAAGTATCATTGGGAGCTGACTGGATCTCTGTGTTCAAAGGCTCGAAGGCAGAAAAGCGAACCTTTGAAAACACGCAGAAAGGCTGGTCTCCTTCTCTGCGATTCTGCATGATATGCTGTCTCACGAGCTCCTGGGAAAGAACTCCTTGGCTACTGCCGCTTCTGGGCAAGGACATCCAGCTAAGCGGCTGGGCAAGGTTGTGCAGAAAGTCCCCGAAATGTAACACTAGGTTTCTATTAGGAAACATGCTGTGTCACTCTCCAGAAGTGCCCCACTGACCCCTGAAGGGTCTAGAAGCTTTTTCAAGCCACGTACAGCTCAGAGTCTCCCAGCGTCCCCAGGTTTCCTTTCATGTATCCTAGCACACAGCAGAAAGGTTCCTCGGGACGTGAAGCTGTGCTGGCTTCGGGAAAGTTATTTTTCGCAGGGGGGACAGAGGCAATTCAATCTAACCCTGTCAAGGCAGCATCTGCATTTTCTTCTCTCATGGCGCACTGCACGGGGTTCCATGAACCTGAAAAGCTCTCAACGTGTCGCTGACATAACGGGGCAATCAACCTCACTGGTTTCAGCGGAATTCGAGGGTCCAACTCCTCAAGAGGCCTCATCCCTCACGAGCCCCCTAGAAGAAATGTTGCGTCTTGTGTCTCACCATCAAGAGGAGTTCTGTGCACCTTGTTGGTTCCTGGAGCATAGGAAAGATACACTCAATGTGCGGATGTAGGAAGTATACCAGGGCAGACGTCCGTTCACATGCTTCTCCTCTAGGAACTATCCTGCCTGCCCAGAGAGCACTGTGCTCCAAAAGAGTGGCAGTGAAGGCCGTTCACACACCACAGCAATGGCCTCTTTCCCCTCAGAGAACTTGGAAGCGTTTGCTACACTCCAGTAAAACTGGCTGCTCAGGCAGGACGTTCGGGCAGGCTGTGGATATTTTCCACTCAAGCTGAACAGGCCCTGAGAGGCAGGC
>NW_028124233.1:0-41423 GCF_965194825.1 Balaenoptera physalus | reverse complement strand
AGCCATTAGCCAGACTCATCAAGAAAAAGAGGGAGAGGACTCAAATCAATAAAATCAGAAATGAAAAAGGAGAAGTTACAACAGACACTGCAGAAATACAAAACATCCTAAGAGACTACTATAAGCAACTTTATGCCAATAAAATGGACAACCTGGAAGAAATGGACAAATTCTTAGAAAGGTATAACCTTCCAAGACTGAATCAGGAAGAAACAGAAAATATGAACAGACCAATCACAAGTAATGAAATTGAAAATGTGATTATAAATCTTCCAACAAACAAAAGTCCAGGACCAGATGGCTTCACAGGTGAATTCTATCAAACATTTAGAGAAGAGCTAACACCAATCCTTCTCAAACTCTTCCAAAAAATTGCAGAGGAAGGAACACTTCCAAACTCATTCTATGAGGCCACCATCACCCTGATACCAAAACCAGACAAAGACACTACAAAAAAAGAAAATTACAGACCAATATCACTGATGAATATAGATGCAAAAATCCTCAACAAAATACTAGCAAACAGAATCCAACAGCACATTAAAAGGATCATACACCACGATCAAGTGGGATTTATCCCAGGGATGCAAGGATTCTTCAATATACGCAAATCAATCAATGTGATACACCATATTAACAAATTGAAGAAGAAAAACCATATGATCATCTCAATAGATGCAGAAAAAGCTTTTGACAAAATTCAACACCCATTTATGATAAAAACTCTCCAGAAAGTGGGCATAGAGGGAACCTACCTCAACATAATAAAGGCCATATATGACAAACCCACAGCAAACATCATTCTCAATGGTGAAAAACTGAAAGCATTTCCTCTAAGATCAGGAACGAGACAAGGATGTCCACTCTCACCACTATTATTCAACATAGTTCTGGAAGTCCTAGCCACGGCAATCAGAGAAGAAAAAGAAATAAAAGGAATACAAATTGGAAAAGAAGAAGTAAAACTGTCACTGTTTGCGGATGACATGATACTATACATAGAGAATCCTAAAACTGCCACCAGAAAACTGCTAGAGCTAATTAATGAATATGGTAAAGTTGCAGGATACAAAATTAATGCACAGAAATCTCTTGCATTCCTATACACTAATGATGAAAAATCTGAAAGAGAAATTATGGAAGCACTCCCATTTACCATTGCAACAAAAAGAATAAAATACCTAGGAATAAACCTACCTAGGGAGACAAAAGACCTGTATGCAGAAAACTATAAGACACTGATGAAAGAAATTAAAGATGATACCAACAGATGGAGAGATATACCATGTTCTTGGATTGGAAGAATCAACATTGTGAAAATGAGTATACTACCCAAAGCAATCTACAGATTCAATGCAATCCCTATCAAATTACCAATGGCATTTTTTACGGAGCTAGAACAAATCATCTTAAAATTTGTATGGAGACACAAAAGACCCCGAATAGCCAAAGCAGTCTTGAGGCAAAAAAATGGAGCTGGAGGAATCAGACTCCCTGACTTCAGACTATACTACAAAGCTACAGTAATCAAGACAATATGGTACTGGCACAAAAACAGAAACATAGATCAATGGAACAAGATAGAAAGCCCAGAGATTAACCCACGCACCTATGGTCAACTAATCTATGACAAAGGAGGCAAAGATATACAATGGAGAAAAGACAGTCTCTTCAATAAGTGGTGCTGGGAAAACTGGACAGCTACATGTAAAAGAATGAAATTAGAATACTCCCTAACACCATACACAAAAATAAACTCAAAATGGATTAGAGACCTAAATATAAGACTGGACACTATAAAACTCTTAGAGGAAAACATAGGAAGAACACTCTTTGACATAAATCACAGCAAGATCTTTTTTGATCCACCTCCTAGAGTAATGGAAATAAAAACAAAAATAAACAAGTGGGACCTAATGAAACTTCAAAGCTTTTGCACAGCAAAGGAAACCATAAACAAGACGAAAAGACAACCCTCAGAATGGGAGAAAATATTTGCAAATGAATCAACGGACAAAGGATTAATCTCCAAAATATATAAACAGCTCATTCAGCTCAATATCAAAGAAACAAACACCCCAATCCAAAAATGGGCAGAAGACCTAAATAGACATTTCTCCAAAGAAGACATACAGTCGGCCACGAAGCACATGAAAAGATGCTCAACATCACTAATTATTAGAGAAATGCAAATCAAAACTACAATGAGGTATCACCTCACTCCTGTTAGAATGGGGATCATCAGAAAATCTACAAACAACAAATGCTGGAGAGGGTGTGGAGAAAAGGGAACCCTCTTGCACTGTTGGTGGGAATGTAAATTGATACAGCCACTCTGGAGAACAATATGGAGGTTCCTTAAAAAACTAAAAATAGAATTACCATATGACCCAGCAATCCCACTACTGGGCATATACCCAGAGAAAACCGTAATTCAAAAAGACACATGCACCCGAATGTTCATTGCAGCACTATTTACAATAGCCAGGTCATGGAAGCAACCTAAATGCCCATCAACAGACGAATGGATAAAGAAGTTGTGGTACATATATACAATGGAATATTACTCAGCCATAAAAAGGAACGAAATTGAGTCATTTGTTGAGACGTGGATGGATCTGGAGACTGTCATACGGAGTGAAGTGGGTCAGAAAGAGAAAAACAAATATCATATATTAATGCATGTATGTGGAACCTAGAAAAATGGTACAGATGAGCCAGTTTGCAGGGCAGAAGTTGAGACACAGATGTAGAGAATGGACATATGGACACCAAGGGGGGAAAACTGCGGTGAGGTGGGGATGGTGGTGTGCTGAATTGGGCGATTGGGATTGACATGTATACACTGATATGTATAAAGTTGATGCCTAATAAGAACCTGCAGTATAAAAAAACAAACAAAACAACTAATACTAAACTTTCATTGGGTTATTTGTATGGAAATATGTTAATATAAATGTTTCAGACATTACATGAAATTTCTAAAAATCTTATATGTTCTGGTATAATGTTATAAGTAATAATCCTAGTTATTACTTTAAAATGTATATCTCAGAAATAACTAATTTTCTTGTCAACTGCATTATTATGAACTTTCATCAAATCTTTTACCGTGGTCATTTTTAAGTCTTTTGTCATTTACAGACAGTTCTGGGTGTACTCTGATGATTTTGCAAATATGTTCCTATAAAAGGGTTTCATCTTCAAGAAATTCATGGAAAAGACTCTGACAAGTACAGGTTTCTGGTAACTGACTGTACTGCTGAACTGAATGAATAAGCATTTTCAGAACTCTGATGAAAAACTGATGAACTCATAAAAGTGCTAACAAAAGATCAAGATGAAAAAAAAACAATTAATTACATGGGACTGAGTGAACTGATGAGGATGAGTATAATTTTTGTGACTTTCTGTCTGAATTAAAAAAAAAAAAAAATCCCACAAGGACTCAGAGGCAAAGAATTTACAAATCAATTTTCACTGCAAAGTAAAGGAGCTGTTACAGTGGAGGATTACTGGACTGAATGTCAATATTATGACATAGTATGAGTGTGTTTCATGTTTGGTAATTGCAATCATTGTTGCTTTTGTTGTGGTCATCCATGTACAATGCTTGGTGTCAGTCTATTTATCTCTTGTAAAAATAAAATACAGTGTGTGTGTGTGAAAAAAAAAAAAAAAAAAAAAAAAAAAAAAAAAAAAAAAAAAGACTATAGTAATAAAAGTAATAATACCAAGAATTGAGGAGACACCTGCTAAATGTAAGGAGAAAACAGTTAGGTTGACAGAGGCTCCTGCATGGGCCAGATTGCAGGCTAGAGCTGAACACACGGTTCCACTGGTACCAGAACCAGCTTCTACTATTGCTGATATGAGTAGGAGTAAGAATGATGGGGGAAGTAGTCAAAAGTTTATATGATTTATTGGGGGAAATGCTACTTCAGGTGTCCGAGTTATTAGTGGCCCAAGTCAGTTTTCACAGCCTGCAATCATAACGGGTACAGCGATAAAGAAAATTATTACAAGTGCAGCGACTCTTATGACTACTTTACAGATTTGGGCATCTCCAAGTAGCGGTCCAGGTCAGCATAGCTCAGCCTGGATTAATGTAATTAAGGTGCTGCCTGCTACTCCAGCTCAAGCACCAAATAGTAAATATAAAATGCCGATATCTTTGTGATTTGTTGAAAATAATCAGCAGTGTATGAACAGAGGTAAAATGACTGAGTTAGCATTAGACTGTAAATCTAAAGACAGAGACTGAGCCCTCTTTCTGGCAAACCCTGTGGTGAATCAACAAATTGAATTGTAACTTCAGAGAAGCAGCTCCAATTCTGCCAGTGATTTTCCTGCTTTTTTTTTTCTTTTTTTCTTTCTCAAATGAAGGAGAAGTAGACTGAAGCCAGTTGACTAGAGGATTTGCCTGTTAACTAAAGTTTCCTGGGGTTAAACTCATCAATCTCGTAAAGATTTGGCTTCAATACAGTGTTTGCTTTACATTCAATTGATGTAGAATAAAGTCTTGCAATCCTTATTTTTAGGAATTAAGTAAATTTCACTTGTTTAGGGTTTTGAAAGCTCTTGGTCTGAACTAACCTAAATTCCTAGTCCAGCACCGATAGAATGGGTGTTGTGTGTAGTAATCGTGTGGGTGTTATGATTGGTAATGAGAGGAAGGTTATTTCTTTCTATGTTCAAATTGTTTTGTGTTTGTGTTGTTTAATGAAGGGAATATAGTTAGTGATGTGGAGTATGTTAGCTACAAGTAGAAATATATGCTGAGGACTGCTATGATGGCTATTAGTGTTGGTAGAATGATGTTGTCGTTTTTGTTATCTGTTGGATAATTATTCATTTGGGTAGAAACCCTGATAGTGATGGGCGATGTCCTAATGATACTATAATGGTGAGGAAAATGATTGTGATGGGAGGTGTTTTATCTCATGTGTGTGATAATGATACTCTTGTAGTACATGATCTGGGCATAAATAAGAAGAAGATAGTGTTGTTATGATATAAATTAGTATGTTTAGGATTGTTATAATCTGAATATACATTATAATAGCTGTTATTCATCCTGTATGGGCAATTGATGAGGAGGGTGTAATATTTTCCAGGTGAGTATGGCGAAGTCTGCCTCAGCCTCCAGCTATGATTTATAATATCACTATGATTAATAGTATATTTAGGTTGATGGATGGTGACATGTGGTATAAAACTGATAGGGGTGCAATTCTGTCATGTTGATAGCATCAGGTCCGCTGTTCATGGGATGCCTCGTGTGACTTCAGGCACTCAGAAGTGAAATGGGGAAAGTCCTACTTTTGTGACAAGGGCGAATGTCATGAGGGTGGATGCTGCTGGATTAAAGATTCTTGTTATTCATTGTGCTCTTTGACCAGAGTATATTAGATTAATGATAATAGCCATTATAAGTAGTATTGATGTGGTGGACTGTTTTAGGAAATATTTGTTGGATGCTTCTGTAGCTTATGGGGTCATGTTTTTTATTAGAATGGGGATACCACTAACCAGTGTGAGCTTGTTATACAATTATATTTCCTGAGAAAATGGTCACTAGAATGATGGTAAAAACAATGAGAGTTTATTAGCACAGGAAGGATATACAAAAATATTTTGGGGGTATGGGCCTGAAGCTTACTTAGAGAACTTTACTATATAGCATGTGGTGTAATGTGGTAGGTAGCATGGAGAATGTAAAATTATTAGGAAGAATTCAATTCCAGGAATAAGAGCATTGAAACCTCTATGATTTACTCTATCAAAGTAACTCTTTTGTCAGACATATTTCTTAAATTTGTGGTGGGTTGCCTGGTATGATGACAAGTAGTGAAAACTCTCATATACATAGGGTTAATGTTAGTCGTAAAAAAACTTTTCATAAGAGATGTATGCGTTGATCATATCAAAATTGTAGGTAGGAGGCTCAAATTCATAGAAAGGAGATTGTTAGATGTGTTTTAATGATGACTTGGGCTGTATATAATTCTGGCACCTAGGGATTGTCGAATGCTCCTAAAAATAGTTTGCTGTGGAAATGTTTATTATAGGGAAATTGACATATTCTCTAGGAGGGACGGGGGGAATGGGCCTGCTACATTTTCTATATTGAAGAGATATACAGGTTTTGATGCTACTTCCGTTAAATCAAGTGGGGCTTCATTGGATTTCTGCTACTGTGGAGATAATCACATTCTGGGTAGGGGTCAGGAGAAAATTAGTCATAGGTGTTCTTGTGTAATAATTACTGTTGAAAGTGTAAATGATCCATTTATCAGTAAGACTGAGAATAGAATAACTGCTACATTACTTCATATGAGATGATTGTCTGTGCTATTGTTCCTAGAGCTCCAGTGAGTGAGTATTTTGAATGTGAAGTTCATCCAGATCTGAGGATGGAGTAAATGGCTAGGTGTGATATGGCTAATAGAAATAATATGCCTACATTTATATTAATTAGTGGATAAGATATGGGAAGAGGAATTCATGTTGTGAGAGCCAGGGTTAAGGCTAGCATTGGGGTTAAGGCTAGCAAGAGAAGCCACCGCAATGAGAAGCCCGCGCCCCGCAACAAAGAGTTGCCCCCGCTTGCCGCAACTAGAGAAAGCCTGCGCATAGCAACGAAGACCCAACGCAGCCAAAAACAAATTAATTAATTAATTAGTTAACTATTTTAAACAAAAGTACTATATCCTTCTGTACAGCTTCTCTGGGAAGAACAGAGAGATGGCGTAGGAGAGTGAGAAAGACCAATATTTAGTGCACATCTCTCATTCAGGTGCTCTGCTGGCTCAGATAGATTTATCCCCACTTTACAAAGGAGGAAATAATCTCAGAGAGGTTTAGTAATTTTCCCAAAGCCAAACAGCTATGGAGTGGCAGAACCAAGATCTGAACCAAGTCTGTTACCTTGAAAGCCTAAGTCCTCATCACAACAAAACTCAATTAATATTTACATTTATCGAATTACATTGCAACCTGGGGAGTTCTTGGCACAATCCTGAATAAGAGTGAGAAAGAAAGAAATAGCATTGTTCCTACAGTCAGCCCAAATTTTTGGAGCAGCTGCTAGATGCCTGGCCCTTTTTGGGGTTCAGCAGTGATCAAGACAGAAAGACTCCTGCTTTCATGAACCACGTAGTGGGGAGGAGAGACGGGTGCAACTTGGGTGAGGAATTTCACCTTGCTGGACCTCTGTTTTGTCATCTGGAAAATGGGATGGGTGTTCCTCATTTTCTGGGATTGTCCAGCCCTCACATTCTCTGATTCCATAAGAAGCATTTGTTTTCCTGTTTCTTTAAAATTCATTCAGGCCGTGAGCTGTGATGAATGTTGTTAGCTGCTCCCCAAATCACGCTATTCCCACCCTTTTCCTGTGATCAGGTCTTTCCCGAAACATGACTCACAGTCAGTCAAGTCACAGAACCTAAGGGGCACCCAGCAGAAAAATTCCAACCCTTGCTTCCCAGGAGCTCTGCCGTCTACCTGCCAGGTAAACTTAACTCACCTGGCACAAGGTGGCCATCCCTGGTTTCACATCAACATGATCTCAGGCACAAACCTCCTTGTCTTTCCATTTTGTCTTTAAGTTACTTGTTGAAACAACTGCACAAATATGACACAGATATAAAATCAGGCATCTTCTGCCCCCAGTGCCTACTAATAAATGATTTTCTGCCACTTTAATGATAAAGATAGAACATTTCAACATTCTGCTACCCTTATTATTTGGCATTTTTGTTGATATTTCTATTGACTACATCTTTCAATATTTTAACAATGGAACATTTATTTAGGGTGTTCCAGACCCAGCCTTTAGTGGTAAAGGTTTTGTTGTTATATTTCTATTATGTTTCCTTTAAAAATCATTACCCTATTTAAATGGATTAAGTCAATTCTATAGGCATTTAGCTTATGATATTGATGAAATTGATACATAGAGGGCAGTAGTACAAGTTGATTGGACTTGAGAACCTCTATTAGCACAGTTAAGTATAAATATTATCTATATGTAAACCAAAGTACAGGCCGAGTGAGATTCTCTGACTTTTTTCCACTGTCTGCCCCTCAAGCCTGTGAGAAATGGAATATTTCTTGCCCTATCAGTAAACAAAGGATGTCACAGTCTTCAGCACTTGCAGCCCTCCAATGTGAGCCGGCGGGCCCTGAGGCACTCAGGATATGCAAATACAGAATGCAGGCCCCAGAGAGCTGAGGTGCATATCAAAGGAAGGATTTCAGTGAGACCTGGCAAAGAAAAGCGCCACATTCCTCACCTTGGGAGAGCTGGTTTTCCTTAGTTAACAATCACCTTTTGATGGTCCCCATTACCTGCGCCAGTCCCCTGCCCTGTCCCCTCCCCCTGGTACTTTAGCTCAGGGAGGAAGGACCGCAGAGGGACTCGGCTGAATAAGGGGCCTGCGCGCCTCGGGAGGAGTTTTCAGCCGCTTTCCCCGCAGTCGGGAGGAGGGGCGCTGATGCTGCAGCCGGACCCTGCGCCTCCCTTGCCCCGTTTCCCCTCAGGACGCTCAGGCCGACCCCCTCCCCACACCCAGCAGGCCTCGCGAGCCAGGTCGAGGGCAGGGGCGAGAGGACGGACCGAAGTTCCCGGGGACCAGACGCTGGAGGCCGCTCTTTCTGCACAGCAGCGGCGGGTGGCAGCGAACCCCTGCCCCTCAGAAGCTGGTCTTGTGCTGCCGCCCGGGCACCGGACCAGGCGGAGGGTCGGCGCCCACTTACCCGGCCCGCCGTCCCCGCGACTGTCATGGCTTCGGCCGCCGGCGCACCTCCAGAGCCGGCAGCCTCAGTGAGGTCGCCCTCCCCTCGGGCTCCGGGGCAGTTCCGTGTAGGCGGAGGGAAGAGACCCCGCCTGAGCCGGGAGTTCCAGCTCTGAGGAAACGCGGGCTCTGTTCAGCGCGCAGTGGGTGGGAGCGCTCTGCCCCGAGGCCTTCCGGGAGGGAGCGGGGCGGCGGGGGAGGGAGCCGCCAGGAGCGCAGGGCCCCGTCGGGGGTCCTGGAGGGGCGGCCCGGCCTGGGGGCCATGCCCATTGTGGCCGCAGCCCAGGCCTTTTTCCTGGAATCCTACACAAAAAAATTAGAAAGATACACAGTCTATAGTAAATATTCACAAATGATTGTTGCTGCTGTGCTCACTATTCTTAATATTAAAGGTGTAAAATCCATAAAACACTTTAAGTTCAAAATTAAATATGAATTTTTACCTTTCTAATTATGTCTCTGATATTCACAGTTGTGGTTAATGAATCAGAGACTGTGGCATCACTAGTTAAAAATGAGCTTGTTAAAAAAATAGAACTCAGGCCCACCGGACCTACTGAATCACAATCTGCACTTTTACAATCTCCCCAGTGTACTCGTGTACCCATGAATAGTTGAAAGGTACATTTCTACCTCGACAGGTCTTTTCTCTATGAGAAATACACCCATTTTATCCAGTTTGATATAAATAAAACACTCAAAAATGCATATGCCTGTGTTGAAACCATCATTTTATCATTTCTTTTCCAGACAAGTATAGTCTCTATACTGGTTTTGTGGATCACATGCCATACTCTTTTCTTGTAGTTAGACATAAGGTAGAGAAAGTTACTTTGTAAAAAAATAAAATTATATATATATATATATATATATATATATATATGTATTAGTGGATAATTGAAGACACTCTTCTAAATTAAAACCTTCTCTTAACTTGCTGTTTTCTTCTTGGGTCATATTATGAACTCTTCCCGTGGCCACATGGCATGTGTATGTTTAATTTCAGGGACTTCTGACATTCCAGGATGTGGCCATAGATTTCTGTCAAGAGGAGTGAGAATGCCTGGAGCAAGATCAATGGGAATTGTACAGGGATGTGATGTTAGACAAATATAGGAACCTGCTCTCCTTGGGTGAGGATACCTTCCTTCCAGAATTCCTTATCCAACCACAGGGTTTGGAGTCCTTCATTTGTAGAATGTCTCCTGGAATCTTCTGCTTCCTACAATAGGGTTTCAGATTGCAACGTTTCAGGAAAGATTGGGAGTTTGTGGGTATAATTTTTCTTATTCTTTTAAAATTGCAGCCTCCCTTTTAATATACTTTGTAACTGCTTGGGATGCGTCTATATGAACTGTGTACTATATGCTTCTGTTATAGTCCTTACAATATTTTATTGTCTTATTTTCTGTAACAATTTTCCATGGATTCTTTGGGCTTAAGGTATATTAAAAGGGAGACTGCGAATCTGGGACTTCCCTGGTGATGCAGTGATTAAGAATTCGCCTGCCAATGCAGGGGACCCGGTTCGATCCCCGGTCCGGGAAGATCTCACGTGCCACGGAACAACAAAGCCAGTGGGCCCCAACTACTGAGTCTGCACGCCACAACTACTGAAGCCGGTGTGTCTTGAGCCTGTGCGCCATTTATTTTTTGGAGAATAAAACCACTTCTGAGTGATTAAAATTTAGGCCAGCTAGTCAAAATGCTTTATCACCTGTTCTACTAAAACACTGGTCAATGGAACAAGTTTTACTAGGGATAACAGTGTAATTGTATTCTGGAGTTCATATGGGCAATATGGTTTATGACCTTGATGCTGGATCACGACATTTCAACGGTATAACTGCTATTAATTGTCTGTTTGTTCAACGATGAAAGTCTCACGTGATCTGAGTTCAGACTGGAGTCATCCTGGTTGGTTTCTGTCTATTGCAGAATTCTTCCAGTAAGAAAGGACAAGAGCAATACGGCTTACTTTACAAAATGTCTTCAAACTAAATGATGATATAATCTACATTCAATTAATTTATACATACCCTACTGTAGAACAGGGTTCGTTACGCTGGCAGAGCCCGGTAATTATGTAAAACTGAAACTTTTTCTGCACTGGTTCAAGTCCTCTTCCTAAGAATATGTTTATAATCAACATTCTTTCACAAATTACCCAATTTAATTCACCATAGCATTCCTCATATTAACTAAATGGAAAATCCTAGGCTATATACAAATCCAGAAAGGGCCAAAAATCATCAGCCCCCATGGATGATTACAACCCATTGCTGAGGCATTCAAACTACTTATTAAAGAACCACTATGTCCATCAACATCATCAATTTATATATTATTGCCCCAATGCTAGCCTTAACCCTGGCTCTCACAACATGAATTCCTCTTCCCATATCTTATCCACTAATTAGTATAAATGTAGGCATATTATTTCTATTAGCCATATCACACCTAGCCATTTATTCCATCCTCAGATCTGGATGAACTTCACATTCAAAATACTCACTCACTGGAGCTCTAGGAACAATAGCACAGACGATCATCTCATATGAAGTAATGTAGCAGTTATTCTATTCTCAGTCTTACTGGTAAATGGATCATTTACACTTTCAACAGTAATTATTACACAAGAACACCTATGACTAATTTTCTCCTGACCCCTACCCAGAATTTGATTATCTCCGCAGTAGCAGAAATCCAGTGAAGCCCCACTTGATTTAACAGAAGTAGAATCAAAACGTGTACATGCCTTCAATGTAGAAAATGTAGCAGGGCCATTCACCCCGTCCTTCCTAGAGAATATGTCAATTTCCCTATAATAAACATTTCCACAGCAATCTATTCTTAGGAGCATTCGACAATCCCTAGGTGCCAGAATTATAGATTCTTTCATCTTGTAAATATAGTTTTTTTTAAAAAATAATTTTTATACTTTTACTACCTTTAAACAAAATGTACTCCATTGCTGTGGAATATTCCTTCATAGGAGCGTGCATGGTTCATTTCTGCATCCGTCTGTGATGGCCTTCAGGTTCTTTCAGGTTTGGCTCCTGTGGCTGCAAGTCCATGTCCGTGTGTCCTGGTGCAGGGCTGGTGGGTTTGTGTTCAACTGGGAGGAGCACTGTGGGTCTCTGTTCACGGACTTCGCTATCTGAGGCCCGATTGCTTCAGAAGTGGTTGCATCCCCCCGTTGCGTACCAGGCTTTCCATTGCTCCACATCCTGCTGATATTTGATACTATGTCTTTCATGTCTGCCATTCTGGTAGGTGTATGCACAGTATTTTTCTTATGGCTTTAATCCCTCTGTTGTTAGTGAAGTTGTGCATCTTGTGGTATTCATGGACTATTTCCTGTTGTTTTGTAAAAAGTTTTAAAAATTGTGGTCTGGTACACATAACATAAAATGTACTATCTTAACCATTTTTAAGTGCACATTTCAGGGTCAGGAAGTAATTCACACTGTTGTGCACACCTGACCACCATCATCCTCCAGAACTTTTTCATCTTGCAAAATTGAAACAGTCCCCATTAAACACTCACTCCCCATGGTCCCTCCCTCAGCCTCTGGCCCTCAACATCCTACTTTATGTCTCTATATTTCCGACTGCTCTAGGGGCCTTGTATGAGTGGATCAAGCACTGTTTGTTTTTTTGTGTCTAGCTTACATCACTGAGCATAATGCCCTCAAGGTTCATCCCTGCTGCATCCTGTGTCAGAACTGACTTCCTTTTTAGGCTGAATAGCATTCCCTTGTATTGATGGACCGTGTTTTTCTTCTCCATTCATCCATTAGTGGACACATGTAATATCTACATTCATTTCTACTGTCATAATATTTGTGCAATAAAATCAGAAAGTCCTATGAATCAAAAGTCATTTGCCATTAACTTTTTTCTTAAACTTTTTGTTGTGGAAAACATCAAGGCTAAGAAAAGGGAAAAATACATGTCAGCTTCACTTGTGTTCAGGAATTAATGCTTTACGGATTCACTTTATTCCCTGTGTGTGTGCTATGCGTGTGCGTGTGCCTGTTTGCATACATATGCTGTGCATGTGCATAGGTATGTGCACTTGCACACATTAGTGTGTGCATGGGGATATGGGTACATGTGTGTTCACATGCTAGTGTGTGAATATATTTGTGCTGTGCACGTGCATATGTTTGTGTGTGTGCTGTGCCTGCCTGTTTGCACACCTGTGTGTTTGCTGGAACCACTTGCAAGTTGGCTGCAGACTGAATTGTGCCCCAGATATATCCGCACGCAGCTGCTCTAACAATCCTGCGTAGCCACGTAAAGGTCACAGATCTCAGGGATTTAAATGGATGGAGCAGGATATCCTGACACAGAGTTTGTCTTCCAATGACTGTCACTGTCTCAGTAACATCCTTCACACCTTCTTTAAGCCCCATTCAGGGTCCAGTTTAGACTCCCATTACATTCAGTCACCTGTCCCAGGTCCCCTAAAGCAACAATGTCACCGTTGGAGAGCCCGGCCAAGGCTGGGGGTGCCCCTCCTGTTGGCCTGGCCTCCAGGCCCTGCCCTTGGCTCCTGTTTCCTCATATCTCAGCCAGGCCCCGACTTGGATGGGGCCGCCACCTCTTTCCTCACAGGGTCCCATCGCCCAGTCAAGAGGGTTGATTCTCCCCAAACACAGCATCAGGAGTCGGGGGGTGACAGTCCCCACTGGGTCTCCTTCATGTGAGACCCTGTGCTGTTGAAAGAGCAGGCACCCTGCCCTCGGGGGTGGGGGACTGGGGGGCGACATGCGGCCCACGATGGGCAGGCGGGTCTCCGGGTGGGGCGAGCCAGTGTGCAAGGAGTTCCGCGGTGGGTTCTCCTCTCCAACGGCTTCTGTGCCCCTACCTCTCCCCGTGCCTCCCCTCGAAGACAGCGCGGTGCCCGGGATGGGAACCATGGGAGCCGTCAGCCACCGCCCCCTCTACACACACACACACACGCACACGCACACGCACACGCACACGCTGCAGGGAAGCAGGAGCTGAGTGCAGGGCTCTCAGCGGCCCTGAGCGCCCCGCCCGGAATCGGCCAGCCGAATGGACAGACCGGATCTCCCGGCCCGGACCATGCAGGACTCTCCTGCCTGGGCTTCCAGTGTGGCCGCCTCCTTCTGGAAGCCTGGGAGGCTGGAATCAGGCCACTTCTTGTCTGTCCTGGCAGCAGACTGGGCTGCACTCTAAGAAGTTCGTGGCTCGCCCGTGGATCCTGACCATCAGGTGGCCAGAGAAATTGGGAACATTTATGTTTTGCCTGTTGAAATGTTTAATGACAAAGATTTTGTTCAGTTTCCTGATGTGGGTGTCCAATGATGAGAGACCCATGTGTGTGATCTGTACCTCCTATGAGATCAGCCCTAAGCTAGTTGAAACATGATCAAGTTGTGTCTACATGGTAGATTTAGACCTCTGCATGTCCTGTCTACTGATTATGTTTAGAGCTGACCATGTGTTGTCTACAATAAGAAGATTTAGACCTGACCATGTTCTGTGTACGCTAGGACTATGGGGACCTGGGTAGAGACCCGGCCTGGCCTCAGTACTGGGAAGCTCCGTGCCTGCATCTGAATGTCAGTGCTTAGATGTCTGGGGTCTGGAGCTGAGGTGGGCTTGTCTACGTAACAGCCTCTCTTCTGAGTGTGGTGACCTGGTCCTCCCAAGGGTCAGTGCTATGGTCGGGGCCTTAGTCTTAATCCCTGCAAGGTTCACCTTCCTTGGGGCTCATGGAGAATCCTCAGGAGGACTACCTGGCAATAATTCCAATTTACCAGCACGTGCATGGTGAATAGGGAAGCAGGTTTAGCTGCTGAATTGATTGCAGGGCACGCAGATCGGGCAAAAGGCCGATGGGTGACAGCTGAGGCTGCTGCTGAGCTCTCCCTCCAGTCTACCGTCCCTACTCAGCAGAGTCCAGAGCTGCCCCTCGGCTTTCAGCCCTGCTGTCCTGTGAGTTTTCTCAACATGTAAGTGAGACGAGAAAGGACTGAGCATGCCAGCACCAGGGTCGTGTGTTCAACTCTAGTATGAAAGCTGTAAAAACAGTTAAAATCACACAGAACCAAAGTGAGAAGAGCAGGACTCCTCTGGGACAAGTGTGGGGAAAGGAGACCCACCTGACACTTTTTCCCATCCCAGGAGGTCCCAGGGACCCAGCTTGTTTCCACATTGGGGGAGCCCCCTGCAGAGCCATGGTGTCCTGACCAAGGGGACGTGTGACACCAGGTGCAGGGTCTGGGGAGGTGAGGTCACCCTGGGACTGTGGACATGTGACCCAGGTGGAGGGGTCTGGGGAGGTGGGTCACCCTGGTGAGTGTGGATGTGTGGCCCCAGGTATAGGGTGCGGGGACTGTGTGGGTCTCACCATACCTGCATGGGTCAGGATCACATGTATGGGGAGACCGCATATGCGCTCTTTGCCTGCAGTGTGTCCTGTCCCCTTTGAGATTTCCAACCTCTGCATTAAGGGTGTTGTCCTGATTAACCTGTGGTTCCTTTTCTTCTCTTCATCTTGTCACAATCATATGAGGTCAGGCATGTTTGAGTGGGTTGCTGCTCTGTGTTCCGGTGAGTGACAACACTTGGTGGTATCGTATTAATACTATAGCATATCATATGTCTAATCTCTGTGGGTCACCACTGCCTGGGTCCCCCTGGACAGAGGTCAGGTGAGCACAGACTAGCCCCCCGTAAGAATGGTCTCCCACGTGCTCTGTGAGGGTACCGTGATGGCCCCTAAGGTAGGGGACTGTGTCTGGGCCTCCGACATTTGTGATGAAGGGGAGTCGAAATGGAATCTCAATTAACAAGACATTATTTTAAGAATTTATTTTAAGTGAAATAAAACACACGTCACATACCCTTTACCATCATCACCATTTTAAGTGCACGTTTCTGAGGCATCAGATAGATTCACTTTCTCGTGGAGCCATCACCACCATCCCTAGAACTTTTCCTCTTGCAAACCCAAAATTCCACAACCATCAAAGTCTCATTCCCCATTCCCTCCCACTGCCCCTGGCACCGATATCCACTTCAGTCCCTGAGTTGTCGACTGCAGGGCACCCACTGGAGTGGAATCCTGCAGTGTTTGCTGACGGGTCATTTTGGAAGAGCTGACTTTCAGTCTGAAGCTCTGCCTGTTCGCATCTGAAGAATCTGCATTTAAGGAGAGGGTGTATGAGGAAGGGGGTGTATGCGGGACAAAGGTGTCCGGGGTGCAGGTGAGCCAGGACCTGACCAGCTGCCTTTTGGGTCCTCTGGTCCCATCTCTTGGTCTGCGCCTCATCTGCATCATCACTGTCCCCGCTGGCACCGCTGGGGTGTTGTTGTCTGAGTGAGAGTCCCCTGGTGCCCCTGCTCTCCTCCCCTCCTCCTGCTGGTTGCGGAGGGAACTGCTTGCTGTGTGGTCTCTACTCCTGAGGCATGAAGGACCCTGTAGCATGGACCTGCAGAGTGTGGGGTGTGGTCCCAAGAGCATGGGGCCCACATAGGACACGACATCGGGGCGTGACAAGTGCTAGGGCTGCCTCATCACTGACAGGGGATGTTGCCCAGATCCTGCTCGAGAGGGCGTGGTGGGTGGCCTGGGACCCTAGAGGCCCCATTCCTATACTGGAGCTTGGAGAGTGCATCCCCATAGGCTGCAGATTCACCCCATATCTCAGCCATATCCCTCTGTCCTGTCTTTGAACTCAGGAAAACGAGCTCTCTTGTCCACAACATAGGCCTGGTGCTGTTGCTATTAGGATTCATTAAGTTAGGCGTCCTGGGATAGCAGCTCCTTTTAGGCCTGAGAAGGAACAACTCCGGAGTGTACAACAATTTCAGATGAAACTAATATTCAATGACTATCCCTAACGACTCGGTTGTTGACTTCTATTAGTCATTATTCTCCTGGTTTTAGCTCTGATGTGGGGATTACAGAGGAGTCAACATTTAAATCTTCGTAATCTGTGTATTTGTAGCTTCAGTATCATTACTGACCCATAGTTTTTTATGGTTTGGGAAGAGTTATTGATTTCATGTATCATGTAAAGGATTCACAATGATGATAGGGCAATTAAGATTACAATAATGGCTAGTAAATTGTTCACATTTTCTCTACCTGTGCATCTATTGTATGCATATGAGTTTAGATGTCAATATTAGTGAAATGATATAGAGGACTAGAGAACTTATTTTAAAAATCACTATTAATGTGTGATGAAGAAAATGTAAAAGTTCTTCCATAATTGGTGATGTTGTATCTTGAGAGCCTAGATGAAATTGATAGGCCTTAGTGATATACAGGATTTTAGCCTATCATTTAACTTTGACAAAGCTCCATCACTTTTTACTTTTATCTCATTTATTGAGGAAGACATAATTGTTATGGTGTTGGCTTGAAACTGGTTGAAAAGGACTTGAGTCCTTCCTTATTTTTCATTTACTTAGGTAGGATCTTGAAACATAGGATATGGTGGAGGACATCCGTGGAACCATTCTAGGTTAGGAGTAGCAATTTCCACTGCTAAGACTTCTTGTTTAGACACAAATGCTTTTCAAAGTATGAAGATTATTAGCATTACTGCTGCTACTGAGATGAATGAGCCTAAAGACAAAATATTTCATGTTGTGTGTGCCTCAGAGTACTCAGACTAACGTAGTGACATCCCTGAGAGGCCACGAAAGTGCTGCAGGAAGTCATATTTACTACTACAAATATACTTGTGAAGTGAATTTTTGCTCATGCCGAGTTAACTGTATAACCTGAGAATAGTGGGAATCAGTGTAGGAAGCCTCCTATAATAGTGAAGACTGCTCCCATGGACATTAGGTCATGGAAGTGTGCTACTACATAGTATGTATCCTGCAGGACAATGTCTGGGGATGAGTTGGCTAAGATGATTCCTGTCAAACCACCTACTGTAAAAAGAAAAACTAAAGCCTAAAACTCATAATATAGTGGGAGGTCATATAGTATTACCTCCGTGAACAGTTGCTAACCAGGGACTTCCCTGGTGACGCAGTGGTTAAGAATTCGTCTGCCCATGCAGGGGACACGGGTTCGAGCCCTTGTCTGGGAAGATTCCACATGCCGCGGAGCAAAAAGCCCGTGTGCCACAACTACTGAGCCTGCCCTCTAGAGCCCGCAAGTCACAGCTACTGAAGCCCACGCGCCTAGAGGCCGTGCTCTGCAACAAGAGAAGCCACTGCAATGAAAGGGCCGCACACCGCAACGAAGAGTAGCTGCCGCTCACCGCAACCAGAGAAAGCCCACGTGCAGCAACCAAGACCCAACTCAGCCAAAAAAAAAAAAGAAAAGAAAAAGAAAAATTAATAAAGAGTTGCTAATCAGCTAGATACTTTTACTCCTGTAGGGATAGAAGTAATTACGGTAGCTGATGCAAAGTATGCTCCTGAGTCCACAGCTATCCCTAAGGTAAACGTATGATGGGCCCACAAGAGAACTCCTAAAAAACCAGTGGGCATGACTCATACTATTCCCAGATAGCTGAAAGGCAATTTTTGTCCTAAATAGTATGTAATGATATGTGAGTTTATAACAAACCCTGTTAGGCCATGAATACAGACTTCAGGGTGAGCAAAGTATCAAAAGAGGTGTTGGTATAGGATTCGGTCTCCTCCTGCAGGGTCAAAGAAAGTAGTGTTTAGATTTCTATCTCTTAACAGCATGGCAATTCTGGCTGCTTGGACTGAGATTGGTAATTATAGTAATATGGCTATAGTTGGGGAAGATTAAACAAATAATGGTGTTTGGTATTGGGATATGACTGCTGGTTTTGTATTAAAGACTATAGTAATAAAAGTAATAATACCAAGAATTGAGGAGACACCTGCTAAATGTAAGGAGAAAACAGTTAGGTTGACAGAGGCTCCTGCATGGGCCAGATTGCAGGCTAGAGCTGAACACACGGTTCCACTGGTACCAGAACCAGCTTCTACTATTGCTGATATGAGTAGGAGTAAGAATGATGGGGGAAGTAGTCAAAAGTTTATATGATTTATTGGGGGAAATGCTACTTCAGGTGTCCGAGTTATTAGTGGCCCAAGTCAGTTTTCACAGCCTGCAATCATAACGGGTACAGCGATAAAGAAAATTATTACAAGTGCAGCGACTCTTATGACTACTTTACAGATTTGGGCATCTCCAAGTAGCGGTCCAGGTCAGCATAGCTCAGCCTGGATTAATGTAATTAAGGTGCTGCCTGCTACTCCAGCTCAAGCACCAAATAGTAAATATAAAATGCCGATATCTTTGTGATTTGTTGAAAATAATCAGCAGTGTATGAACAGAGGTAAAATGACTGAGTTAGCATTAGACTGTAAATCTAAAGACAGAGACTGAGCCCTCTTTCTGGCAAACCCTGTGGTGAATCAACAAATTGAATTGTAACTTCAGAGAAGCAGCTCCAATTCTGCCAGTGATTTTCCTGCTTTTTTTTTTCTTTTTTTCTTTCTCAAATGAAGGAGAAGTAGACTGAAGCCAGTTGACTAGAGGATTTGCCTGTTAACTAAAGTTTCCTGGGGTTAAACTCATCAATCTCGTAAACATTTGGCTTCAATACAGTGTTTGCTTTACATTCAATTGATGTAGAATAAAGTCTTGCAATCCTTATTTTTAGGAATTAAGTAAATTTCACTTGTTTAGGGTTTTGAAAGCTCTTGGTCTGAACTAACCTAAATTCCTAGTCCAGCACCGATAGAATGGGTGTTGTGTGTAGTAATCGTGTGGGTGTTATGATTGGTAATGAGAGGAAGGTTATTTCTTTCTATGTTCAAATTGTTTTGTGTTTGTGTTGTTTAATGAAGGGAATATAGTTAGTGATGTGGAGTATGTTAGCTACAAGTAGAAATATATGCTGAGGACTGCTATGATGGCTATTAGTGTTGGTAGAATGATGTTGTCGTTTTTGTTATCTGTTGGATAATTATTCATTTGGGTAGAAACCCTGATAGTGATGGGCGATGTCCTAATGATACTATAATGGTGAGGAAAATGATTGTGATGGGAGGTGTTTTATCTCATGTGTGTGATAATGATACTCTTGTAGTACATGATCTGGGCATAAATAAGAAGAAGATAGTGTTGTTATGATATAAATTAGTATGTTTAGGATTGTTATAATCTGAATATACATTATAATAGCTGTTATTCATCCTGTATGGGCAATTGATGAGGAGGGTGTAATATTTTCCAGGTGAGTATGGCGAAGTCTGCCTCAGCCTCCAGCTATGATTTATAATATCACTATGATTAATAGTATATTTAGGTTGATGGATGGTGACATGTGGTATAAAACTGATAGGGGTGCAATTCTGTCATGTTGATAGCATCAGGTCCGCTGTTCATGGGATGCCTCGTGTGACTTCAGGCACTCAGAAGTGAAATGGGGAAAGTCCTACTTTTGTGACAAGGGCGAATGTCATGAGGGTGGATGCTGCTGGATTAAAGATTCTTGTTATTCATTGTGCTCTTTGACCAGAGTATATTAGATTAATGATAATAGCCATTATAAGTAGTATTGATGTGGTGGACTGTTTTAGGAAATATTTGTTGGATGCTTCTGTAGCTTATGGGGTCATGTTTTTTATTAGAATGGGGATACCACTAACCAGTGTGAGCTTGTTATACAATTATATTTCCTGAGAAAATGGTCACTAGAATGATGGTAAAAACAATGAGAGTTTATTAGCACAGGAAGGATATACAAAAATATTTTGGGGGTATGGGCCTGAAGCTTACTTAGAGAACTTTACTATATAGCATGTGGTGTAATGTGGTAGGTAGCATGGAGAATGTAAAATTATTAGGAAGAATTCAATTCCAGGAATAAGAGCATTGAAACCTCTATGATTTACTCTATCAAAGTAACTCTTTTGTCAGACATATTTCTTAAATTTGTGGTGGGTTGCCTGGTATGATGACAAGTAGTGAAAACTCTCATATACATAGGGTTAATGTTAGTCGTAAAAAAACTTTTCATAAGAGATGTATGCGTTGATTATATCAAAATTGTAGGTAGGAGGCTCAAATTCATAGAAAGGAGATTGTTAGATGTGTTTTAATGATGACTTGGGCTGTATATAATTCTGGCACCTAGGGATTGTCGAATGCTCCTAAAAATAGTTTGCTGTGGAAATGTTTATTATAGGGAAATTGACATATTCTCTAGGAGGGACGGGGGGAATGGGCCTGCTACATTTTCTATATTGAAGAGATATACAGGTTTTGATGCTACTTCCGTTAAATCAAGTGGGGCTTCATTGGATTTCTGCTACTGTGGAGATAATCACATTCTGGGTAGGGGTCAGGAGAAAATTAGTCATAGGTGTTCTTGTGTAATAATTACTGTTGAAAGTGTAAATGATCCATTTATCAGTAAGACTGAGAATAGAATAACTGCTACATTACTTCATATGAGATGATTGTCTGTGCTATTGTTCCTAGAGCTCCAGTGAGTGAGTATTTTGAATGTGAAGTTCATCCAGATCTGAGGATGGAGTAAATGGCTAGGTGTGATATGGCTAATAGAAATAATATGCCTACATTTATATTAATTAGTGGATAAGATATGGGAAGAGGAATTCATGTTGTGAGAGCCAGGGTTAAGGCTAGCATTGGGGTTAAGGCTAGCAAGAGAAGCCACCGCAATGAGAAGCCCGCGCCCCGCAACAAAGAGTTGCCCCCGCTTGCCGCATCTAGAGAAAGCCTGCGCATAGCAACGAAGACCCAACGCAGCCAAAAACAAATTAATTAATTAATTAGTTAACTATTTTAAACAAAAGTACTATATCCTTCTGTACAGCTTCTCTGGGAAGAACAGAGAGATGGCGTAGGAGAGTGAGAAAGACCAATATTTAGTGCACATCTCTCATTCAGGTGCTCTGCTGGCTCAGATAGATTTATCCCCACTTTACAAAGGAGGAAATAATCTCAGAGAGGTTTAGTAATTTTCCCAAAGCCAAACAGCTATGGAGTGGCAGAACCAAGATCTGAACCAAGTCTGTTACCTTGAAAGCCTAAGTCCTCATCACAACAAAACTCAATTAATATTTACATTTATCGAATTACATTGCAACCTGGGGAGTTCTTGGCACAATCCTGAATAAGAGTGAGAAAGAAAGAAATAGCATTGTTCCTACAGTCAGCCCAAATTTTTGGAGCAGCTGCTAGATGCCTGGCCCTTTTTGGGGTTCAGCAGTGATCAAGACAGAAAGACTCCTGCTTTCATGAACCACGTAGTGGGGAGGAGAGACGGGTGCAACTTGGGTGAGGAATTTCACCTTGCTGGACCTCTGTTTTGTCATCTGGAAAATGGGATGGGTGTTCCTCATTTTCTGGGATTGTCCAGCCCTCACATTCTCTGATTCCATAAGAAGCATTTGTTTTCCTGTTTCTTTAAAATTCATTCAGGCCGTGAGCTGTGATGAATGTTGTTAGCTGCTCCCCAAATCACTCTATTCCCACCCTTTTCCTGTGATCAGGTCTTTCCCGAAACATGACTCACAGTCAGTCAAGTCACAGAACCTAAGGGGCACCCAGCAGAAAAATTCCAACCCTTGCTTCCCAGGAGCTCTGCCGTCTACCTGCCAGGTAAACTTAACTCACCTGGCACAAGGTGGCCATCCCTGGTTTCACATCAACATGATCTCAGGCACAAACCTCCTTGTCTTTCCATTTTGTCTTTAAGTTACTTGTTGAAACAACTGCACAAATATGACACAGATATAAAATCAGGCATCTTCTGCCCCCAGTGCCTACTAATAAATGATTTTCTGCCACTTTAATGATAAAGATAGAACATTTCAACATTCTGCTACCCTTATTATTTGGCATTTTTGTTGATATTTCTATTGACTACATCTTTCAATATTTTAACAATGGAACATTTATTTAGGGTGTTCCAGACCCAGCCTTTAGTGGTAAAGGTTTTGTTGTTATATTTCTATTATGTTTCCTTTAAAAATCATTACCCTATTTAAATGGATTAAGTCAATTCTATAGGCATTTAGCTTATGATATTGATGAAATTGATACATAGAGGGCAGTAGTACAAGTTGATTGGACTTGAGAACCTCTATTAGCACAGTTAAGTATAAATATTATCTATATGTAAACCAAAGTACAGGCCGAGTGAGATTCTCTGACTTTTTTCCACTGTCTGCCCCTCAAGCCTGTGAGAAATGGAATATTTCTTGCCCTATCAGTAAACAAAGGATGTCACAGTCTTCAGCACTTGCAGCCCTCCAATGTGAGCCGGCGGGCCCTGAGGCACTCAGGATATGCAAATACAGAATGCAGGCCCCAGAGAGCTGAGGTGCATATCAAAGGAAGGATTTCAGTGAGACCTGGCAAAGAAAAGCGCCACATTCCTCACCTTGGGAGAGCTGGTTTTCCTTAGTTAACAATCACCTTTTGATGGTCCCCATTACCTGCGCCAGTCCCCTGCCCTGTCCCCTCCCCCTGGTACTTTAGCTCAGGGAGGAAGGACCGCAGAGGGACTCGGCTGAATAAGGGGCCTGCGCGCCTCGGGAGGAGTTTTCAGCCGCTTTCCCCGCAGTCGGGAGGAGGGGCGCTGATGCTGCAGCCGGACCCTGCGCCTCCCTTGCCCCGTTTCCCCTCAGGACGCTCAGGCCGACCCCCTCCCCACACCCAGCAGGCCTCGCGAGCCAGGTCGAGGGCAGGGGCGAGAGGACGGACCGAAGTTCCCGGGGACCAGACGCTGGAGGCCGCTCTTTCTGCACAGCAGCGGCGGGTGGCAGCGAACCCCTGCCCCTCAGAAGCTGGTCTTGTGCTGCCGCCCGGGCACCGGACCAGGCGGAGGGTCGGCGCCCACTTACCCGGCCCGCCGTCCCCGCGACTGTCATGGCTTCGGCCGCCGGCGCACCTCCAGAGCCGGCAGCCTCAGTGAGGTCGCCCTCCCCTCGGGCTCCGGGGCAGTTCCGTGTAGGCGGAGGGAAGAGACCCCGCCTGAGCCGGGAGTTCCAGCTCTGAGGAAACGCGGGCTCTGTTCAGCGCGCAGTGGGTGGGAGCGCTCTGCCCCGAGGCCTTCCGGGAGGGAGCGGGGCGGCGGGGGAGGGAGCCGCCAGGAGCGCAGGGCCCCGTCGGGGGTCCTGGAGGGGCGGCCCGGCCTGGGGGCCATGCCCATTGTGGCCGCAGCCCAGGCCTTTTTCCTGGAATCCTACACAAAAAAATTAGAAAGATACACAGTCTATAGTAAATATTCACAAATGATTGTTGCTGCTGTGCTCACTATTCTTAATATTAAAGGTGTAAAATCCATAAAACACTTTAAGTTCAAAATTAAATATGAATTTTTACCTTTCTAATTATGTCTCTGATATTCACAGTTGTGGTTAATGAATCAGAGACTGTGGCATCACTAGTTAAAAATGAGCTTGTTAAAAAAATAGAACTCAGGCCCACCGGACCTACTGAATCACAATCTGCACTTTTACAATCTCCCCAGTGTACTCGTGTACCCATGAATAGTTGAAAGGTACATTTCTACCTCGACAGGTCTTTTCTCTATGAGAAATACACCCATTTTATCCAGTTTGATATAAATAAAACACTCAAAAATGCATATGCCTGTGTTGAAACCATCATTTTATCATTTCTTTTCCAGACAAGTATAGTCTCTATACTGGTTTTGTGGATCACATGCCATACTCTTTTCTTGTAGTTAGACATAAGGTAGAGAAAGTTACTTTGTAAAAAAATAAAATTATATATATATATATATATATATATATATATATATGTATTAGTGGATAATTGAAGACACTCTTCTAAATTAAAACCTTCTCTTAACTTGCTGTTTTCTTCTTGGGTCATATTATGAACTCTTCCCGTGGCCACATGGCATGTGTATGTTTAATTTCAGGGACTTCTGACATTCCAGGATGTGGCCATAGATTTCTGTCAAGAGGAGTGAGAATGCCTGGAGCAAGATCAATGGGAATTGTACAGGGATGTGATGTTAGACAAATATAGGAACCTGCTCTCCTTGGGTGAGGATACCTTCCTTCCAGAATTCCTTATCCAACCACAGGGTTTGGAGTCCTTCATTTGTAGAATGTCTCCTGGAATCTTCTGCTTCCTACAATAGGGTTTCAGATTGCAACGTTTCAGGAAAGATTGGGAGTTTGTGGGTATAATTTTTCTTATTCTTTTAAAATTGCAGCCTCCCTTTTAATATACTTTGTAACTGCTTGGGATGCGTCTATATGAACTGTGTACTATATGCTTCTGTTATAGTCCTTACAATATTTTATTGTCTTATTTTCTGTAACAATTTTCCATGGATTCTTTGGGCTTAAGGTATATTAAAAGGGAGACTGCGAATCTGGGACTTCCCTGGTGATGCAGTGATTAAGAATTCGCCTGCCAATGCAGGGGACCCGGTTCGATCCCCGGTCCGGGAAGATCTCACGTGCCACGGAACAACAAAGCCAGTGGGCCCCAACTACTGAGTCTGCACGCCACAACTACTGAAGCCGGTGTGTCTTGAGCCTGTGCGCCATTTATTTTTTGGAGAATAAAACCACTTCTGAGTGATTAAAATTTAGGCCAGCTAGTCAAAATGCTTTATCACCTGTTCTACTAAAACACTGGTCAATGGAACAAGTTTTACTAGGGATAACAGTGTAATTGTATTCTGGAGTTCATATGGGCAATATGGTTTATGACCTTGATGCTGGATCACGACATTTCAACGGTATAACTGCTATTAATTGTCTGTTTGTTCAACGATGAAAGTCTCACATGATCTGAGTTCAGACTGGAGTCATCCTGGTTGGTTTCTGTCTATTGCAGAATTCTTCCAGTAAGAAAGGACAAGAGCAATACGGCTTACTTTACAAAATGTCTTCAAACTAAATGATGATATAATCTACATTCAATTAATTTATACATACCCTACTGTAGAACAGGGTTCGTTACGCTGGCAGAGCCCGGTAATTATGTAAAACTGAAACTTTTTCTGCACTGGTTCAAGTCCTCTTCCTAAGAATATGTTTATAATCAACATTCTTTCACAAATTACCCAATTTAATTCACCATAGCATTCCTCATATTAACTAAATGGAAAATCCTAGGCTATATACAAATCCAGAAAGGGCCAAAAATCATCAGCCCCCATGGATGATTACAACCCATTGCTGAGGCATTCAAACTACTTATTAAAGAACCACTATGTCCATCAACATCATCAATTTATATATTATTGCCCCAATGCTAGCCTTAACCCTGGCTCTCACAACATGAATTCCTCTTCCCATATCTTATCCACTAATTAGTATAAATGTAGGCATATTATTTCTATTAGCCATATCACACCTAGCCATTTATTCCATCCTCAGATCTGGATGAACTTCACATTCAAAATACTCACTCACTGGAGCTCTAGGAACAATAGCACAGACGATCATCTCATATGAAGTAATGTAGCAGTTATTCTATTCTCAGTCTTACTGGTAAATGGATCATTTACACTTTCAACAGTAATTATTACACAAGAACACCTATGACTAATTTTCTCCTGACCCCTACCCAGAATTTGATTATCTCCGCAGTAGCAGAAATCCAGTGAAGCCCCACTTGATTTAACAGAAGTAGAATCAAAACGTGTACATGCCTTCAATGTAGAAAATGTAGCAGGGCCATTCACCCCGTCCTTCCTAGAGAATATGTCAATTTCCCTATAATAAACATTTCCACAGCAATCTATTCTTAGGAGCATTCGACAATCCCTAGGTGCCAGAATTATAGATTCTTTCATCTTGTAAATATAGTTTTTTTTAAAAAATAATTTTTATACTTTTACTACCTTTAAACAAAATGTACTCCATTGCTGTGGAATATTCCTTCATAGGAGCGTGCATGGTTCATTTCTGCATCCGTCTGTGATGGCCTTCAGGTTCTTTCAGGTTTGGCTCCTGTGGCTGCAAGTCCATGTCCGTGTGTCCTGGTGCAGGGCTGGTGGGTTTGTGTTCAACTGGGAGGAGCACTGTGGGTCTCTGTTCACGGACTTCGCTATCTGAGGCCCGATTGCTTCAGAAGTGGTTGCATCCCCCCGTTGCGTACCAGGCTTTCCATTGCTCCACATCCTGCTGATATTTGATACTATGTCTTTCATGTCTGCCATTCTGGTAGGTGTATGCACAGTATTTTGCTTATGGCTTTAATCCCTCTGTTGTTAGTGAAGTTGTGCATCTTGTGGTATTCATGGACTATTTCCTGTTGTTTTGTAAAAAGTTTTAAAAATTGTGGTCTGGTACACATAACATAAAATGTACTATCTTAACCATTTTTAAGTGCACATTTCAGGGTCAGGAAGTAATTCACACTGTTGTGCACACCTGACCACCATCATCCTCCAGAACTTTTTCATCTTGCAAAATTGAAACAGTCCCCATTAAACACTCACTCCCCATGGTCCCTCCCTCAGCCTCTGGCCCTCAACATCCTACTTTATGTCTCTATATTTCCGACTGCTCTAGGGGCCTTGTATGAGTGGATCAAGCACTGTTTGTTTTTTTGTGTCTAGCTTACATCACTGAGCATAATGCCCTCAAGGTTCATCCCTGCTGCATCCTGTGTCAGAACTGACTTCCTTTTTAGGCTGAATAGCATTCCCTTGTATTGATGGACCGTGTTTTTCTTCTCCATTCATCCATTAGTGGACACATGTAATATCTACATTCATTTCTACTGTCATAATATTTGTGCAATAAAATCAGAAAGTCCTATGAATCAAAAGTCATTTGCCATTAACTTTTTTCTTAAACTTTTTGTTGTGGAAAACATCAAGGCTAAGAAAAGGGAAAAATACATGTCAGCTTCACTTGTGTTCAGGAATTAATGCTTTACGGATTCACTTTATTCCCTGTGTGTGTGCTATGCGTGTGCGTGTGCCTGTTTGCATACATATGCTGTGCATGTGCATAGGTATGTGCACTTGCACACATTAGTGTGTGCATGGGGATATGGGTACATGTGTGTTCACATGCTAGTGTGTGAATATATTTGTGCTGTGCACGTGCATATGTTTGTGTGTGTGCTGTGCCTGCCTGTTTGCACACCTGTGTGTTTGCTGGAACCACTTGCAAGTTGGCTGCAGACTGAATTGTGCCCCAGATATATCCGCACGCAGCTGCTCTAACAATCCTGCGTAGCCACGTAAAGGTCACAGATCTCAGGGATTTAAATGGATGGAGCAGGATATCCTGACACAGAGTTTGTCTTCCAATGACTGTCACTATCTCAGTAACATCCTTCACACCTTCTTTAAGCCCCATTCAGGGTCCAGTTTAGACTCCCATTACATTCAGTCACCTGTCCCAGGTCCCCTAAAGCAACAATGTCACCGTTGGAGAGCCCGGCCAAGGCTGGGGGTGCCCCTCCTGTTGGCCTGGCCTCCAGGCCCTGCCCTTGGCTCCTGTTTCCTCATATCTCAGCCAGGCCCCGACTTGGATGGGGCCGCCACCTCTTTCCTCACAGGGTCCCATCGCCCAGTCAAGAGGGTTGATTCTCCCAAACACAGCATCAGGAGTCGGGGGGTGACAGTCCCCACTGGGTCTCCTTCATGTGAGACCCTGTGCTGTTGAAAGAGCAGGCACCCTGCCCTCGGGGGTGGGGGACTGGGGGGCGACATGCGGCCCACGATGGGCAGGCGGGTCTCCGGGTGGGGCGAGCCAGTGTGCAAGGAGTTCCGCGGTGGGTTCTCCTCTCCAACGGCTTCTGTGCCCCTACCTCTCCCCGTGCCTCCCCTCGAAGACAGCGCGGTGCCCGGGATGGGAACCATGGGAGCCGTCAGCCACCGCCCCCTCTACACACACACACACACGCACACGCACACGCACACGCACACGCTGCAGGGAAGCAGGAGCTGAGTGCAGGGCTCTCAGCGGCCCTGAGCGCCCCGCCCGGAATCGGCCAGCCGAATGGACAGACCGGATCTCCCGGCCCGGACCATGCAGGACTCTCCTGCCTGGGCTTCCAGTGTGGCCGCCTCCTTCTGGAAGCCTGGGAGGCTGGAATCAGGCCACTTCTTGTCTGTCCTGGCAGCAGACTGGGCTGCACTCTAAGAAGTTCGTGGCTCGCCCGTGGATCCTGACCATCAGGTGGCCAGAGAAATTGGGAACATTTATGTTTTGCCTGTTGAAATGTTTAATGACAAAGATTTTGTTCAGTTTCCTGATGTGGGTGTCCAATGATGAGAGACCCATGTGTGTGATCTGTACCTCCTATGAGATCAGCCCTAAGCTAGTTGAAACATGATCAAGTTGTGTCTACATGGTAGATTTAGACCTCTGCATGTCCTGTCTACTGATTATGTTTAGAGCTGACCATGTGTTGTCTACAATAAGAAGATTTAGACCTGACCATGTTCTGTGTACGCTAGGACTATGGGGACCTGGGTAGAGACCCGGCCTGGCCTCAGTACTGGGAAGCTCCGTGCCTGCATCTGAATGTCAGTGCTTAGATGTCTGGGGTCTGGAGCTGAGGTGGGCTTGTCTACGTAACAGCCTCTCTTCTGAGTGTGGTGACCTGGTCCTCCCAAGGGTCAGTGCTATGGTCGGGGCCTTAGTCTTAATCCCTGCAAGGTTCACCTTCCTTGGGGCTCATGGAGAATCCTCAGGAGGACTACCTGGCAATAATTCCAATTTACCAGCACGTGCATGGTGAATAGGGAAGCAGGTTTAGCTGCTGAATTGATTGCAGGGCACGCAGATCGGGCAAAAGGCCGATGGGTGACAGCTGAGGCTGCTGCTGAGCTCTCCCTCCAGTCTACCGTCCCTACTCAGCAGAGTCCAGAGCTGCCCCTCGGCTTTCAGCCCTGCTGTCCTGTGAGTTTTCTCAACATGTAAGTGAGACGAGAAAGGACTGAGCATGCCAGCACCAGGGTCGTGTGTTCAACTCTAGTATGAAAGCTGTAAAAACAGTTAAAATCACACAGAACCAAAGTGAGAAGAGCAGGACTCCTCTGGGACAAGTGTGGGGAAAGGAGACCCACCTGACACTTTTTCCCATCCCAGGAGGTCCCAGGGACCCAGCTTGTTTCCACATTGGGGGAGCCCCCTGCAGAGCCATGGTGTCCTGACCAAGGGGACGTGTGACACCAGGTGCAGGGTCTGGGGAGGTGAGGTCACCCTGGGACTGTGGACATGTGACCCAGGTGGAGGGGTCTGGGGAGGTGGGTCACCCTGGTGAGTGTGGATGTGTGGCCCCAGGTATAGGGTGCGGGGACTGTGTGGGTCTCACCATACCTGCATGGGTCAGGATCACATGTATGGGGAGACCGCATATGCGCTCTTTGCCTGCAGTGTGTCCTGTCCCCTTTGAGATTTCCAACCTCTGCATTAAGGGTGTTGTCCTGATTAACCTGTGGTTCCTTTTCTTCTCTTCATCTTGTCACAATCATATGAGGTCAGGCATGTTTGAGTGGGTTGCTGCTCTGTGTTCCGGTGAGTGACAACACTTGGTGGTATCGTATTAATACTATAGCATATCATATGTCTAATCTCTGGGGGTCACCACTGCCTGGGTCCCCCTGGACAGAGGTCAGGTGAGCACAGACTAGCCCCCCGTAAGAATGGTCTCCCACGTGCTCTGTGAGGGTACCGTGATGGCCCCTAAGGTAGGGGACTGTGTCTGGGCCTCCGACATTTGTGATGAAGGGGAGTCGAAATGGAATCTCAATTAACAAGACATTATTTTAAGAATTTATTTTAAGTGAAATAAAACACACGTCACATACCCTTTACCATCATCACCATTTTAAGTGCACGTTTCTGAGGCATCAGATAGATTCACTTTCTCGTGGAGCCATCACCACCATCCCTAGAACTTTTCCTCTTGCAAACCCAAAATTCCACAACCATCAAAGTCTCATTCCCCATTCCCTCCCACTGCCCCTGGCACCGATATCCACTTCAGTCCCTGAGTTGTCGACTGCAGGGCACCCACTGGAGTGGAATCCTGCAGTGTTTGCTGACGGGTCATTTTGGAAGAGCTGACTTTCAGTCTGAAGCTCTGCCTGTTCGCATCTGAAGAATCTGCATTTAAGGAGAGGGTGTATGAGGAAGGGGGTGTATGCGGGACAAAGGTGTCCGGGGTGCAGGTGAGCCAGGACCTGACCAGCTGCCTTTTGGGTCCTCTGGTCCCATCTCTTGGTCTGCGCCTCATCTGCATCATCACTGTCCCCGCTGGCACCGCTGGGGTGTTGTTGTCTGAGTGAGAGTCCCCTGGTGCCCCTGCTCTCCTCCCCTCCTCCTGCTGGTTGCGGAGGGAACTGCTTGCTGTGTGGTCTCTACTCCTGAGGCATGAAGGACCCTGTAGCATGGACCTGCAGAGTGTGGGGTGTGGTCCCAAGAGCATGGGGCCCACATAGGACACGACATCGGGGCGTGACAAGTGCTAGGGCTGCCTCATCACTGACAGGGGATGTTGCCCAGATCCTGCTCGAGAGGGCGTGGTGGGTGGCCTGGGACCCTAGAGGCCCCATTCCTATACTGGAGCTTGGAGAGTGCATCCCCATAGGCTGCAGATTCACCCCATATCTCAGCCATATCCCTCTGTCCTGTCTTTGAACTCAGGAAAACGAGCTCTCTTGTCCACAACATAGGCCTGGTGCTGTTGCTATTAGGATTCATTAAGTTAGGCGTCCTGGGATAGCAGCTCCTTTTAGGCCTGAGAAGGAACAACTCCGGAGTGTACAACAATTTCAGATGAAACTAATATTCAATGACTATCCCTAACGACTCGGTTGTTGACTTCTATTAGTCATTATTCTCCTGGTTTTAGCTCTGATGTGGGGATTACAGAGGAGTCAACATTTAAATCTTCGTAATCTGTGTATTTGTAGCTTCAGTATCATTACTGACCCATAGTTTTTTATGGTTTGGGAAGAGTTATTGATTTCATGTATCATGTAAAGGATTCACAATGATGATAGGGCAATTAAGATTACAATAATGGCTAGTAAATTGTTCACATTTTCTCTACCTGTGCATCTATTGTATGCATATGAGTTTAGATGTCAATATTAGTGAAATGATATAGAGGACTAGAGAACTTATTTTAAAAATCACTATTAATGTGTGATGAAGAAAATGTAAAAGTTCTTCCATAATTGGTGATGTTGTATCTTGAGAGCCTAGATGAAATTGATAGGCCTTAGTGATATACAGGATTTTAGCCTATCATTTAACTTTGACAAAGCTCCATCACTTTTTACTTTTATCTCATTTATTGAGGAAGACATAATTGTTATGGTGTTGGCTTGAAACTGGTTGAAAAGGACTTGAGTCCTTCCTTATTTTTCATTTACTTAGGTAGGATCTTGAAACATAGGATATGGTGGAGGACATCCGTGGAACCATTCTAGGTTAGGAGTAGCAATTTCCACTGCTAAGACTTCTTGTTTAGACACAAATGCTTTTCAAAGTATGAAGATTATTAGCATTACTGCTGCTACTGAGATGAATGAGCCTAAAGACAAAATATTTCATGTTGTGTGTGCCTCAGAGTACTCAGACTAACGTAGTGACATCCCTGAGAGGCCACGAAAGTGCTGCAGGAAGTCATATTTACTACTACAAATATACTTGTGAAGTGAATTTTTGCTCATGCCGAGTTAACTGTATAACCTGAGAATAGTGGGAATCAGTGTAGGAAGCCTCCTATAATAGTGAAGACTGCTCCCATGGACATTAGGTCATGGAAGTGTGCTACTACATAGTATGTATCCTGCAGGACAATGTCTGGGGATGAGTTGGCTAAGATGATTCCTGTCAAACCACCTACTGTAAAAAGAAAAACTAAAGCCTAAAACTCATAATATAGTGGGAGGTCATATAGTATTACCTCCGTGAACAGTTGCTAACCAGGGACTTCCCTGGTGACGCAGTGGTTAAGAATTCGTCTGCCCATGCAGGGGACACGGGTTCGAGCCCTTGTCTGGGAAGATTCCACATGCCGCGGAGCAAAAAGCCCGTGTGCCACAACTACTGAGCCTGCCCTCTAGAGCCCGCAAGTCACAGCTACTGAAGCCCACGCGCCTAGAGGCCGTGCTCTGCAACAAGAGAAGCCACTGCAATGAAAGGGCCGCACACCGCAACGAAGAGTAGCTGCCGCTCACCGCAACCAGAGAAAGCCCACGTGCAGCAACCAAGACCCAACTCAGCCAAAAAAAAAAAAGAAAAGAAAAAGAAAAATTAATAAAGAGTTGCTAATCAGCTAGATACTTTTACTCCTGTAGGGATAGAAGTAATTACGGTAGCTGATGCAAAGTATGCTCCTGAGTCCACAGCTATCCCTAAGGTAAACGTATGATGGGCCCACAAGAGAACTCCTAAAAAACCAGTGGGCATGACTCATACTATTCCCAGATAGCTGAAAGGCAATTTTTGTCCTAAATAGTATGTAATGATATGTGAGTTTATAACAAACCCTGTTAGGCCATGAATACAGACTTCAGGGTGAGCAAAGTATCAAAAGAGGTGTTGGTATAGGATTCGGTCTCCTCCTGCAGGGTCAAAGAAAGTAGTGTTTAGATTTCTATCTCTTAACAGCATGGCAATTCTGGCTGCTTGGACTGAGATTGGTAATTATAGTAATATGGCTATAGTTGGGGAAGATTAAACAAATAATGGTGTTTGGTATTGGGATATGACTGCTGGTTTTGTATTAAAGACTATAGTAATAAAAGTAATAATACCAAGAATTGAGGAGACACCTGCTAAATGTAAGGAGAAAACAGTTAGGTTGACAGAGGCTCCTGCATGGGCCAGATTGCAGGCTAGAGCTGAACACACGGTTCCACTGGTACCAGAACCAGCTTCTACTATTGCTGATATGAGTAGGAGTAAGAATGATGGGGGAAGTAGTCAAAAGTTTATATGATTTATTGGGGGAAATGCTACTTCAGGTGTCCGAGTTATTAGTGGCCCAAGTCAGTTTTCACAGCCTGCAATCATAACGGGTACAGCGATAAAGAAAATTATTACAAGTGCAGCGACTCTTATGACTACTTTACAGATTTGGGCATCTCCAAGTAGCGGTCCAGGTCAGCATAGCTCAGCCTGGATTAATGTAATTAAGGTGCTGCCTGCTACTCCAGCTCAAGCACCAAATAGTAAATATAAAATGCCGATATCTTTGTGATTTGTTGAAAATAATCAGCAGTGTATGAACAGAGGTAAAATGACTGAGTTAGCATTAGACTGTAAATCTAAAGACAGAGACTGAGCCCTCTTTCTGGCAAACCCTGTGGTGAATCAACAAATTGAATTGTAACTTCAGAGAAGCAGCTCCAATTCTGCCAGTGATTTTCCTGCTTTTTTTTTTCTTTTTTTCTTTCTCAAATGAAGGAGAAGTAGACTGAAGCCAGTTGACTAGAGGATTTGCCTGTTAACTAAAGTTTCCTGGGGTTAAACTCATCAATCTCGTAAAGATTTGGCTTCAATACAGTGTTTGCTTTACATTCAATTGATGTAGAATAAAGTCTTGCAATCCTTATTTTTAGGAATTAAGTAAATTTCACTTGTTTAGGGTTTTGAAAGCTCTTGGTCTGAACTAACCTAAATTCCTAGTCCAGCACCGATAGAATGGGTGTTGTGTGTAGTAATCGTGTGGGTGTTATGATTGGTAATGAGAGGAAGGTTATTTCTTTCTATGTTCAAATTGTTTTGTGTTTGTGTTGTTTAATGAAGGGAATATAGTTAGTGATGTGGAGTATGTTAGCTACAAGTAGAAATATATGCTGAGGACTGCTATGATGGCTATTAGTGTTGGTAGAATGATGTTTTCGTTTTTGTTATCTCTTGGATAATTATTCATTTGGGTAGAAACCCTGATAGTGATGGGCGATGTCCTAATGATACTATAATGGTGAGGAAAATGATTGTGATGGGAGGTGTTTTATCTCATGTGTGTGATAATGATACTCTTGTAGTACATGATCTGGGCATAAATAAGAAGAAGATAGTGCTGTTATGATATAAATTAGTATGTTTTGGATTGTTATAATCTGAATATACGTTATAATAGCTGTTATTCATCCTATATGGGCAATTGATGAGGAGGGTGTAATATTTTCCAGGTGAGTATGGCGAAGTCTGCCTCAGCCTCCAGCTATGATTTATAATATCACTATGATTAATAGTATATTTAGGTTGATGGATGGTGACATGTGGTATAAAACTGATAGGGGTGCAATTCTGTCATGTTGATAGCATCAGGTCCGCTGTTCATGGGATGCCTCGTGTGACTTCAGGCACTCAGAAGTGAAATGGGGAAAGTCCTACTTTTGTGACAAGGGCGAATGTCATGAGGGTGGATGCTGCTGGATTAAAGATTCTTGTTATTCATTGTGCTCTTTGACCAGAGTATATTAGATTAATGATAATAGCCATTATAAGTAGTATTGATGTGGTGGACTGTTTTAGGAAATATTTGTTGGATGCTTCTGTAGCTTATGGGGTCATGTTTTTTATTAGAATGGGGATACCACTAACCAGTGTGAGCTTGTTATACAATTATATTTCCTGAGAAAATGGTCACTAGAATGATGGTAAAAACAATGAGAGTTTATTAGCACAGGAAGGATATACAAAAATATTTTGGGGGTATGGGCCTGAAGCTTACATAGAGAACTTTACTATATAGCATGTGGTGTAATGTGGTAGGTAGCATGGAGAATGTAAAATTATTAGGAAGAATTCAATTCCAGGAATAAGAGCATTGAAACCTCTATGATTTACTCTATCAAAGTAACTCTTTTGTCAGGCATATTTCTTAAATTTGTGGTGGGTTGCCTGGTATGATGACAAGTAGTGAAAACTCTCATATACATAGGGTTAATGTTAGTCGTAAAAAAACTTTTCATAAGAGATGTATGCGTTGACCATATCAAAATTGTAGGTAGGAGGCTCAAATTCATAGAAAGGAGATTGTTAGATGTGTTTTAATGATGACTTGGGCTGTAGATAATTCTGGCACCTAGGGATTGTCGAATGCTCCTAAAAATAGATTGCTGTGGAAATGTTTATTATAGGGAAATTGACATATTCTCTAGGAGGGACGGGGGGAATGGGCCTGCTACATTTTCTACATTGAAGAGATATACAGGTTTTGATGCTACTTCCGTTAAATCAAGTGGGGCTTCATTGGATTTCTGCTACTGCGGAGATAATCACATTCTGGGTAGGGGTCAGGAGAAAATTAGTCATAGGTGTTCTTGTGTAATAATTACTGTTGAAAGTGTAAATGATCCATTTACCAGTAAGACTGAGAATAGAATACCTGCTACATTACTTCATATGAGATGATTGTCTGTGCTATTGTTCCTAGAGCTCCAGTGAGTGAGTATTTTGAATGTGAAGTTCATCCAGATCTGAGGATGGAGTAAATGGCTAGGTGTGATATGGCTAATAGAAATAATATGCCTACATTTATATTAATAAGTAGATAAGATATGGGAAGAAGAATTCATGTTGTGAGAGCCAGGGTTAAGGGTAGCATTGGGGCAATAATATATAAATTGATGATGTTGATGGACATAGTGGTTCTTTAATAAGTAATTTGAGTGCCTCAGCAATGGGTTGTAATCATCCATGGGGGCTGATGATTTTTGGCCCTTTCTGGATTTGTATATAGCCTAGGATTTTCCATTTAGTTAATATGAGGAATGCTATGGTGAATTAAATTGGGTAATTTCTGAAAGAATGTTGATTATAAACATCTTCTTAGGAACAGGACTTGAACCAGTGCAGAAAAAGTTTCAGTTTTACATAATTACCGGGCTCTGCCAGCGTAACGAACCCTGTTCTACAGTAGGGTATGTATAAATTAATTGAATGTAGATTATATCATCATTTAGTTTGAAGACATTTTGTAAAGAAAGCCGTATTGCTCTTGTCCTTTCATACTGGAAGAAATCTGCAATAGACAGAAACCAACCAGGATGACTCCAGTCTGAACTCAGGTCACGTGAGACTTTAATCATTGAAGAAACAGGCAATTAATAGAAGTTATACCGTTGAAATGTCGTGATCCAGCATCAAGGTCATAAACCATATTGCCCATATGAACTCCAGAATACAATTACACTGTTATCCCTAGTAAAACTTGTTCCATTGACCAGTGTTTTACAAGAAAAGGTGATAAAGCATTTTTACTAGCTGGCCAAATTTTAATCACTCAGAATTGGTTTTATTCTCCAAAAGATAAATGGCACACGGGCTCAAGACACACCGGCTTCAGTAGTTGCGGCGTGCAGACTCAGTAGTTGTGGCCCACTGGATTAGTTGTTCCGTGGCACGTGAGATCTTCCCGGACCGGGGATCGAACCGGGTCCCCTGCATTGGCAGGCGAATTCTTAATCACTGCAGCACCAGGGAAGTCCAAGATTCGCAGTCTCCCTTTTAATATACCTTAAGCCCAAAGAATCCATGGAAAATTGTTAGAGAAAATAAGACAATAAAATATTGTAAGGACTATAACAGAAGCATATAGTACACAGTTCATATAGACACATCCCAAGCTATTACAAAGTATATTAAAAGGGAGGCTGCAATTTTAAAAGAATAAGACAAATTATACCCACAAACTCCCAATCTTTCCTGAAACATTGCAATCTGAAACCCTATTGTAGGAAGCAGAAGATTCCAGGAGACATTCTACAAATGAAGGACTCCAAACCCTGTGGTTGGATAAGGAATTCTGGAAGGAAGGTATCCTCACCTAAGGAGAGCAGGTTCCTCTACTTCTCTAACATCACATCCCTGAACAATTCCCATTGATCTTGCTGCAGTCATTCTCACTCCTCTTGACAGAAATCTATGGCCACCTCCTGGGATGTCAGCAGTCCCTGAAATTCAACGTACACATGCCATGTGGCCATGGGAAGAGTTCATAAGAGAAGGTTTTAATTTAGAAGAGTGTCTTCAATTATCCAGTAATATATATATATATTTTTTTTACAAAGTAACTTTCTCTACCTTATGTCTAACTACAAGGAAAGAGTATGGCATGTGATCCACAAAACCAGTATAGAGACTATACTTGTCTTGAAAAGAAATGATAAAATGATGGTTTCAACACAGGCATATGCATTTTTGAGTGTTTTATTTATCTCAAACTGGATAAAATGTGTGTATTTCTCATAGAGAAAAGACCTGTTGAGGTAGAAATGTACCTTTCAACTATTCATGGGTACACGAGTACACTGGGGAGATTGTAAAAGTGCAGATTGTGATTCAGTAGGTCCGGTGGGCCTGAGTTCTATTTTTTTAACAAGCTCATTTTTAACTAGTGATGCCACAGTCTCTGATTCATTAACCACAACTGTGAATATCAGAGACATAATTAGAAAGGTAAAAATTCATATTTAATTTTGAACTTAAAGTGTTTTATGGATTTTACACCTTTAATAGACTAGTGAGCACAGCAGCAACAATCATTTGTGAGTATTTACTATAGACTGTGTATCTTTCTAATTTTTTTGTGTAGGATTCCAGGAAAAAGGCCTGGGCTGCGGCCACAGTGGGCGTGGCCCCCAGGCCGGGCCGCCCCTCCAGGACCCCCGACGGGGCCCTGCGCTCCTGGCGGCTCCCTCCCCCGCCGCCCCGCTCCCTCCCAGAAGGCCTCGGGGCAGAGAGGTCCCACCCACTGCGCGCTGAACAGAGCCCGCGTTTCCTCAGAGCTGGAACTCCCGGCTCGGGCGGGGTCTCTTCCCTCCGCCTTCACGGAACTGCCCCGGAGCCCGAGGGGAGGGCGACCTCACTGAGGCTGCTGGCTCTGGAGGTGCCCCGGCGGCCGAAGCCATGACAGTCGCGGGGACGGCGGGCCGGGTAAGTGGGCGCCGACCCTCCGCCTGGTCCGGTGCCCGGGCGGCAGCACAAGACCAGCTTCTGAGGGGCAGGGGTTCGCTGCCACCCGCCGCTGCTGTGCAGAAAGAGCGGCCTCCAGCGTCTGGTCCCCGGGAACTTCGGTCCGTCCTCTCGCCCCTGCCCTCGGCCTGGCTCGCGAGGCCTGGTGGGCGTGGGGAGGTGGTCGGCCTGAGCGTCCTGAGGGGAAACGGGGCAAGGGAAGTGCAGGGTCCGGCTGCAGCGTCAGCGCCTCTACTCCCGACTGCGGGGAAAGCGGCTGAAAATTCCTCCCGAGGTGTGCAAGCCCCGTATTCAGCCGAGTCCCTCTGTGCTCCTTCCTCCCTGAGCTAAAGTACCGGGGGGAGGGGACAGGGCAGAGGACTGCCCAGGCGCAGGTAATGGGGACCATCAAAAGGTGATTGTTAACTATGGAAAACCAGCTATCCCAAGGTGAGGAATGCGGCGCTTTTCTTTGCCTGGGCTCACTGAAATCCTTCCTTTGATATGCACCTCAGCTCTCTGGGGCCTGCATTCTGTATTTGCATATCCTGAGTGCCTCAGGGCCCGCCGGCTCACATTGGAGGGCTGCAAGTGCTGAAGACTGTGACATCCTTTGTTTACTGATAGGGCAAGAAATATTCCATTTCTCACAGGCTTGAGGGGCAGACAGTGGAAAAAAGTCAGAGAATCTCACTCGGCCTGTACTTTGGTTTACATATAGATAATATTTATACTTAACTGTGCTAATAGAGGTTCTCAAGTCCAATCAACTTGTACTACAGCCCTCTATGTATCAATTTCATCAATATCATAAGATAAATGCCTATAGAATTGACTTAATCCATTTAAATAGTATAATGATTTTTAAAGGAAACATAATAGAAATATAACAACAAAACCTTTACCACTAAAGGCTGGGTCTGGAACAACCTAAATAATTGTTCCATTGTTAAAATATTGCAAGATGTAGTCAATAGAAATATCAACAAAAATGCCAAATAATAAGGGTAGCAGAATGTTGAAATGTTCTATCTTTATCATTAAAGTGGCAGAAAATCATTTATTAGTAGGCACTGGGGGCAGAAGATGCCTGATTTTATATCTGTGTCATATTTGTGCAGTTGTTTCAACAAGTAACTTAAAGACAAAATGGAAAGACAAGGAGGTTTGTGCCTGAGATCATGTTGATGTGAAACCAGGGATGGCCACCTTGTGCCAGGTGAGTTAAGTTTACCTGGCAGGTAGACCGCAGAGCTCCTGGGAAGCAAGGGTTGGAATTTTTCTGCTGGGTGCCCCTTAGGTTCTGTGACTTGACTGACTGTGAGTCATGTTTCGGGAAAGACCTGATCACAGGAAAAGGGTGGGAATAGAGTGATTTGGGGAGCAGCTAACAACATTCATCACAGCTCACGGCCTGAATGAATTTTAAAGGAACAGGAAAACAAATGCTTCTTATGGAATCAGAGAATGTGAGGGCTGGACAATCCCAGAAAATGAGGAACACCCATCCCATTTTCCAGATGACAAAACAGAGGTCCAGCAAGGTGAAATCATTCACCCAAGTTGCACCCGTCTCTCCTCCCCACTACGTGGTTCATGAGAGCAGGACTCTTCCTGTCTTGATCACTGCTGAACCCCAAAAAGGGCCAGGCATCTAGCAGCTGCTCCAAAAATTTGGGTTGACTGTAGGAACAATGCTATTTCTTTCTTTCTCACTCTTATTCAGGATTGTGCCAAGAACTCCCCAGGTTGCAATGTAATTCGATAAATGTAAATATTAATTGAGTTTTGTTGTGATGAGGACTTAGGCTTTGAAGGTAACAGATTTGGTTCAGATCTTGGTTCTGCCACTCCATAGCTGTTTGGCTTTGGGAAAATTACTAAACGTCTCTGAGATTATTTCCTCCTTTGTAAAGTGGGGAAAAATCTATGTGAGCCAGCAGAGCGCCAGCATGAGAGATGTGCACTAAATATTGGTCTTTCTCACTCTCCTACGCCATCTCTCTGTTCTTCCCAGAGAAGCTGTACAGAATGATATAGCACTTTTGTTTAAAATAGTTAACTAATTAATTAATTAATTGTTTTTGGCTGCGTTGTGTCTTCGTTGCTATGCGCAGGCTTTCTCTAGATGCGGCAAGCGGGGGCAACTCTTTGTTGCGGGGCGCGGGCTTCTCATTGCGGTGGCTTCTCTTGCTAGCCTTAACCCCAATGCTAGCCATAATCCTGGCTCTCACAACATGAATTCCTCTTCCCATATTTTATCCACTAATTAATATAAATGTAGGCATATTATTTCTATTAGCCATATCACACCTAGCCATTTACTCCATCCTCAGATCTGGATGAACTTCACATTCAAAATACGCACTCACTGGAGCTCTAGGAACAATAGCACAGACAATCATCTCATATGAAGTAATGTAGCAGTTATTCTATTCTCAGTCTTAATGATAAATGGATCATTTACACTTTCAACAGTAATTATTACACAAGAACCCGTATGACTAATTTTCTGTGCTTTAAAGGCGATTCGAATCTACCTCCTGAAATCTGTTTCCTGCAATTCTGCTTTGCTTTCAAATCCTCTTCGTTGCCTTCCCTCAATATATTTGTTGACGAGAGTGATCATTTATAAGTCTGCAGGTTTGTGAATTGCAGTGCCCCTGAGCTCCATTTTACAACTCGCTTTCTTGGGAGCTGGCCGCAAAAGCGCAGAAT